>NW_019646942.1:5401-15346 GCF_002806865.2 Cucurbita pepo subsp. pepo
GAGGAAAACTGCATATGGAAGTGGCTCAAAGACCCTGAGGAGGCCAGTTTTGGGCAAAGATAGGGAAGAAAGAGGACATATAATGTCTGAAATGCATCAGAAAAAACGAGGCTTACAATTTAGAGCTTCTTGAATAACCTTCTCAATGTTCATTGCTTGAGCATTCTTGACTTGTACAAGCAGAAAAGCTAGGCAGTTCCTCATGAGCAGAGAAAGAAAAAGTTGGTTTCAAAACCTGTTTATTCATAACTTTGGCCTGTAGACAGCAGTTTCTCATGATTCTGGTTCGGTTCATACCTTAGGAATATGAATAAAGTAGCTTTAGTCTATTTTTATTCTTTCCTTTCAGACATAGTCATCAAGGACAAATAGTTTATGCCATTTGGGTCCATTTGAGTGCAAAGTTTCAAGGCTTCAAATTGTTAGGAATCACGAATCTCCGCGATAGTGTAACCCACGATCATTCCCATAATTAGTCAATGTGGGATTCCCTCCAAACAATCCTCAACAATCCTCCCCTCGAACAAAGTACACCATAGAGCCTCCCCTGAGGCCTATGGAGCCCTCGAACAGCCTCCCCTTAATCGATACTTGACTCCTTTCTCTGGAGTCCTCGAACAAAGTACACCCTTTGTTCGACACTTGAGTCATTTTTTACTACATCTTCGAGACTCACTACTTCTTTGTTCGACACTTGAGGATTCTATTGGCATGGCTAAGTTAAGGGTGTGGATTTGATACCATGTTTGCTTTTAGTTTCTCCAAAAGGTCTTATACCAATGGAGATGTATTATTTACTTATAAATTCATGATCATTCCCTTAATTAGTTGATACCGGACTCCCTCCCAACAATCCTCAATCCTCGACACAAATCACAATGTGAAAGTGTTAAGCATCTGGAGCACTCTTCTAACAAATCCCTATTGGTATATGCAACACAGAGAGAAAATAAAGCAGAGCATAGAGATTCCATTCCTCCATCAGAATGTTAAAGTGAAAAGCACAGATCAATGATGAACCAATGGGATTTTGTTTGGCAGGGCAAAAACTCCAAGAAAATCACATAAAGCTATAAAGTTCCCTTTTCCATAGCAGTAATTTGCAGGATCTTACCTTCTGGGGACCCCAAATTTGAAACAAAATGTGGGGAAAATCATTACAAAACCGAAAGTGGGATGCAAAGTTCAAATCCAGAAGACAGAAAACATCAATAAGAATCATCGCATTGCTTCGTTTTTTAAACATATTGATCGCAATCAGACAGAACGCATTTGGATCTTGAAATGCGGAACGAAGAACTTACTTACAGATCGATGGATTCTGAGCTTTCTGATCGATATTTGACGGTTTGGCCTTGAAGAGCTTGGCGCCAAAAAGTTGAGAATCTTGTTTTTGGCTTCGATCGAAATGCAGAGAACAGGTTTAAAGATTCCATGGAAATGGGTGAGGGAGGTTGATTGTAGAAGTGGTGTTGGGCAGAGGAATTTTGTTTGTTTGCCCAGAAAATTGGGTGGAAAACAAACATTTTCACATGAAAAAGAATCGGGTGGAATGGAAAGTCTTGGGGTTTGATGGGTTTGTTTGGGTTTTCGAGTGTAGCGCAAGAAATGGGGTTTTTCTTTGAGCAAATGCATTACATGTCATCAAATCAGATATGGGTCTGAGTCTATTGCTTTTTGTAGCCTTTTCTCTCTCAAGTCGATGGGAGAGAGGAATGAGTGCTAGCGAGGATGTTAGGCTTCGAAAGGGTCGATTGTGGGATCTCACGTCGGTTGGAGAGGGAAACGAAATGTAAATGACCCAAGCACACCGCGAGTGGATATTGTCCTCTTTGGGCTTTTCCTTACGGGCTTCCCTCGAGACTTTAAAACGCGTCTGCTAGGGGAAGGTTTTCACACCCTTATAAATGATGTTTTTGTTCTGAGCTTGGGCCGTTATAAATGGTATCAGAGTTAGACACTAGACGATGTGCTAGCCTTCTCGCTGTTCCCCGAAGGGGGTAGACATGAGGCGGTGTGCTAGTAAGGACGCTGGGCTCCAAAAGGGTGGATTGTGAGATCTCACGTCAGTTGGGGAAGGAAACGAAATGTAACGACCCAAGCACACTGCTAGTAGATATTGTCCTCTTTGGGCTTTCCCTTACGGGCTTCCCTCGAGGCTTTAAAACGTGTCTGCTAGAAGAAAGTTTCCACATCCTTATAAATGGTGTTTTGTTTTGGGCTTGGGCCGTTACAAATGATATCAGAGCTAGACACCAGACGATGTGTCAGCTTTCTCGATGTTCCCCTGAAGGGGGGTAGACACGAGGCAGTGTGCCAGTAAGGACGCTGGGCCCTGAAGGGAACGAGTGCCAACAAGGACGCTGGGCTCCAAAAGGGTGGATTGTGAGATCTCACGTTGGTTGGGGAAGAAAAGTAAATATAACGACTCAAGCACACCGCTAGTGGATATTGTCCTCTTTGGGCTTTCCCTTATGGGGGCTTTAAAATGGTCTGCCGGTGGAAAGTTTCCACATCCTTATGAATGATGTTTTGTTCTGGGCTTGGGCCGTTATAAATAGTATCAAAGCTAAACACTAGACGATGTGCTAGCCTTCTCGCTGTTCCCCAAAGGGGGGTAGACACGAGGCAGTGTGCAAGTAAGGACGCTGGGCCCCGAAGGGAACGATGGCCAGAGAGGACGCTGGGCTCCAAAAGGGTGGATTGTGAGATCTCACATCAGTTGGGGAAGGAAACGAAATGTAACGACCCAAGCACACCGCTAGTAGATATTGTTGTCTTTGGGCTTTCCCTTATGGGCTTCCCTTTAGGCTTTAAAACGCATCTGCTAGGAGAAAGTTTTCACACTCTTATAAATGGTGTTTTATTCTAGGCCTAGCCGTTATACATGGTATCAGAGCTAGACACTGGACGATGTGCCAACCTTTTTGCTGTTCCCCGAAGGAGGGTAGACACGAGGCAGTGTGCCAGTAAGGATGCTGGGACCCGAAGGGGAGTGGATTTGGTGGCGGTCCCACATCGATTGGACAAAGGAATGGGTGTCAGCGAGGACGTTGGCCCCGAAAGGGGTGGATTGTGATGTCCCACATTGGTTGGGGAGAAGAACAAAACACCATTTATAAGGGTGTGGAAACCTTCCCCTAGCAGACCGTTTTAAAGCCTTGAGGGGAAGCCCGTAAGGGAAAGCCCAAAGAGGACAATAGAGGACAATAGAGAACAATATTTGCTAGCAGTGTGCCTCGGTCGTTAAACGAAACATTCTTTTATAAGGTGTGGAAACCTCTTACTCGTAGATATTGTTTGCTTCACAATCCACCCCCCGAGCTCCCCTCTAACCGATGTGGGATCTCACAATCTACCCTCTAAGCCTAGCATCTTCGCTGGCACACAGCTCAAACCGATGTGGGATCTCACAATCCACCCTCTAAGCCTAGCATATCTTCGCTGGTCTTCGCTGGCACACAACTCAAACCGATGTGGGATCTCACAATCCACCCTCTAAGCCTAGCATATCTTCGCTGGCACACAGTTAATAAATTAGCTTAAAATCGTTTTTTTTTTTCTTTTTTTCTAAACCTTCCCTTTTGAAAATTTATAAAATAATAAACATAAATATTTAATGTTCGAAAGAGTAAAAAATCCAATAATAATGTAATAAAGATCTTTGACCATTTGACTACAAATAAAAGAACCAAACTAATTTATAGGTACGAAATCCCATATTGAATTTATATATATTTATGACCAAATTTTTTTAAAAAATTATTATAATTTAATTGCCCCTGTCAAAAGCCTATCTTTTGGTGTATATGGGTTAGATTAGGTCCGAGAAATCTTTTAAAGTATCTCAAAATTTCAAGTTGGTTAGGTTGGTGACTCGAGCCACTTAAATAGAGTTTACAACCCAATCCAACCCTCGTTTTTAAAAAATCAAACTCGAAATTTCGTGTTGGTTAGGTTGGTGACCCGATCATGATTATTTTAAAAAAATTATATTTATCGACAATATATGATACATTAATAACTAAAATATCATAAAATTCACTAGTTGCAGTGAATTACTAACATCGGTTACAAATGTCAAATATTTTTAATGTCCGTAATAATATTAAAAATAAGGTAGGTCAGAGTTGGGTTGGATTGTAACCCAAGTTTCAAGTTAGTTAAGTTGGTTGAGTTGACCCGAAAAAAAATAGTCAACTCACAAGCTCCAAATATTCGATTTTAAAAAAATTCAACCTAATGGAAACATAAGAAGAAAAAAAGTCAACTCACGAACTGACACACATTTTCGATTTTCAAAAAATTCAACCCAATGGAAATAGAAGAAAAAAAAAGTCAACTCACGAACTGACCCAAATTTTCGATTTTAAAAAAATTCAAATAGAAGGTACGAATATATAAAATATTATGATTAAAAATATATAATATTATCAACTTGAACATAGCTCAATTAGTCAGTATTTAGCCAGTATATATGCAACCAAAGATTAAAAGTTCGAATTTTCGACCGTTATTAATGATTAAAATTATAAATATTTTAAGAAAAATAATAATAGTTGAAATTATATATGTATATATATATATATATATATATATTTATAACTTAATTAATTAAATTATTCAAAATTGTAATTATGTAATTTATTTAAATGATGGAATCTTGAGAAAATAAAAATTGTTTTTAGACTGATTCCTTCACAATTAAGAACGGCACTGTCGGCTTTTATTTATTTATTTATATATTTATTTATTTTTAGTTTTATTATTTATTTTAATGTTTTTATTTTAATTCATTTCCTTTTTTTGAAAATCTCTCTCCACTTTCTTTTCCCTCCTCTCTCTCTCTCTCTCTCTCTCTCTCTCTCTAGATTCTGATTTTCTTGCCGACCGCCATTAATCGGAAACTCTCCTTTTTCCCTGTTCTTCGCAGATTCTTCATTCCCTCAATCTCTCCCGATCACTCAAATGCAAGATATCTTTGCTTCTGTTCGCCGATCATTGGTGTTTCGTGCTAATGTTGAGAATGAGGATTCGCATTCCCCGACAATTGGAGTTGGAGCCCTAGTTGATAAGATTAACTCCAGTATTAGGAAGTCCAGAGTGTTTTCTAGGCACTCGCCATCGTCCTCGGCTCATCCTCCGATTCTCAAGGAAACTGAGCTTCCGATTCGATGGCGCAAGGGCGAGTTGATTGGCTGCGGCGCCTTTGGCCGGGTGTATATGGGCATGAATCTTGGCTCTGGCGAGCTTCTCGCTGTTAAACAGGTTTTCTGGCTTTGGAGTTCGATTTTGGTTTTTTGGTTACGTCTTTGTAATGTTTACTCATCTGTTATTGGTGAATTGTGCTTTTGTAGCTTGCTTTTGAGTTTCCATTTCTCTTGTCTGCAACCGATGTTTTGTTTGAGTTCTGATTCGATTTTGGATTTTCTTCATTTTTTTGGTTGTTTTTGTCGGGTGTAGGATCTCATTTTGATAATTTTCTTCGTTGTTCTCTTTCAGGTTCTGATTGCTGCAAATGGCGCTTCGAAGGAGAAAGCGCAGGTCTGCTTTTTAGTGTGCCTTTCGACAGCTGATTATAATTTTACAATTTTGTGATTCACGTCTGTGAAGTTATCAAATGTGATTTTCTAGTTTGGTTGAATTGGTTACTTGTTCTTTCATTACTCCAAACTAAGATTATACTTATACTATAGTCTATATATAGAGGTGGTGCATACATAGTTGGTAATCTTGGATCACAGATGACTGACTATATATGGCATTTGCCACTAACCACATTCCTGATGCAGTCGCTAAAAATTGTTTGAATTAATTAATTTGAGTTTGTTTAATTGTAGATTTCAATTGATATGAGTTAGATACTTGAAAGTTATAATCTTCCTTTTTGTGTTGGTTAACATGAATTTTAAACAAGGCTTCGTTGTTTTCATCTTTATTTTTTAATCTCGTGCTTCATAATATTAAGTTTCTATTGTTTTTACATATTATGTGGCTTGCTTTTAAGCTCCAAAAGGCTATAAAAATTTGTTGGCTGCTTAATGAATATTATATTAGTATGATTTATGAGGAATTACGAAAGTTTTCAAATAGAACTGAAAAATGAGAAACAGCAAGAAATTTTGAACAAGTTGATGCATATTTCATATCTAAATGACCTTTATTTGTCAATTTTGAGTAGTTTTTGTTGCAACCAGGCTCATGTTAAGGAGCTTGAGGAAGAAGTGAAACTTCTAAAGGATCTTTCTCATCCAAATATTGTTGTGAGTATGGCCTTCTCTTCCATTTATATAAAGAAGCCCATTACTTTTCCCACTGAATACATTGTGTTGTTTCTCAGAGATACTTGGGCACGGTTAGTGAGGATGATTCTGTAAATATATTATTGGAATTTGTCCCTGGTGGATCAATATCATCACTTTTGGGGAAATTTGGAGCCTTCCCTGAAGCAGTAAGTTATTCTATATTCTACTTTGATCATTCTAGCGTCAGAGTATCGAGTGTCTAATCCTTTATACCAACTGTATGTAGGTTATAAGAACATATACCAAACAGTTATTACTGGGACTGGAATACTTGCACAAGAATGGTATCATGCACAGGGACATTAAGGTCGGTGTTAGTTATGATCATTATTATTTGCAGACAATTTTCTCATTCCCCTGTGTCAGTTATAAATATGACGTGTCTCTTGTATTCTATTGCAGGGGGCGAATATTCTTGTAGATAACAAGGGATGCATTAAGCTTGCTGATTTTGGTGCATCAAAACAGGTTGTCGAGCTGGTAAAGTCTGTGATCCTTGACTTTTATTTGGTTTGAAAGGTATCTGCCTTCTGATCAAGATTTCATTGTTGTAGGCTACAATTTCAGGTGCAAAGTCTATGAAGGGTACTCCATATTGGATGGCTCCTGAAGTAATTCTGCAGACTGGGCATAGTTTGTAAGAACTGACTGAAGTCAAACTCTACTTAGAATCTACATTCTCTTCGGGATATTTGATATCAATCATTAACTGCTAAATGTTGATTTTAATTTTTTTTTGACAAATTTTTTTTGAAGCAAATATATTTTTAGTCAATGAAGCAGGTTCGAGCTCAATTATGATTGAATTTTGATAGTTGTTCTTTTAGAGAATCAATTATGTAGAAAACAAATAATTGGTCTTATGTAGCCTTGCCTTTGACTAAATTTTAATTTGATGAGATGGATGATCGTAAGTATGTGATAATTATTCCTAGCTCTGCGGATATATGGAGTGTTGGATGCACTGTTATTGAGATGGCTACAGGAAAGCCTCCTTGGAGCCAACAGTATCAAGAGGTATCTTATTACTTGAAGATGTTTGAATGGTGGTGGATTAAATTATTCTTGTAAAGGAAACTAACAATACATTTCTTTTAGGTTGCTGCTCTTTTTCATATTGGCACAACAAAGTCTCATCCACCAATCCCTGAGCAGCTTTCAGTTGAAGCTAAAGATTTTCTGTTGAAATGTTTACAGAAGTACGTTTCATTTCTTTGCATTTCTAACCCTGATCTTAAGAAAACTAATCATAAGTTAACAATGGTCCAACTTTGAGATTCGTTTGAAATATTTTTCTTTAGCTTCTCTTTGACACTATTTCTTATGGAAAGTCAAATTGATGTGGGCATAATTGCAGGGAACCCAACTTAAGACCAGCTGCATCTGAACTCCTGAAGGTGATTTTTTACTTGATTAATATTTTTGTTTTACTCGACAAGAACAAATTGTCAGATGCATAGACTGACAGAAATAGT
Source organism: Cucurbita pepo subsp. pepo (assembly GCF_002806865.2). Lineage (NCBI taxonomy): Eukaryota > Viridiplantae > Streptophyta > Magnoliopsida > Cucurbitales > Cucurbitaceae > Cucurbita > Cucurbita pepo. Next base: position 13,182 of record NW_019646942.1, read on the forward strand.
GCCAAAGGAGCGATTGTTTTAACTATCATCTAACCGTCCGGCTTTGTTGCGTGCAGCATCCTTTTGTTACTGGGGAGGACCCAGAATCTCTACTTGTATCACGTGATGCATGCACGGTTAGAGGATTAAAGAATCAGAATAATTTATTCATGATTATTTGTCTTCCTGTTTGTAACGGTAAATTTGCCATCTTCAGGAGCCCTTGGATACCCATTCACTTTTATATACTCCCGACCTTGAAATGAGGTGAAGTTAAAAATTCAGCGACTAGAAGAATTGTGCATTCACCTGCTTGCAATATTTAAGGTTTTTCACACTTTTTTTTCTTGACAGCAAAACTCCAACGCATCCTGGATCAAGTGATATTTGTAATTTGGATAGTCTGAGCTGCTCAAAACTATACACCGCAAACAAACTAGAAAATGATACGTGGGGAACAAACAACAGTGATAATGAAATGTGTCAGATTGATGACAATGATGATTTTATGTTAGATGAAGTAAAACTCAGGTCTTCTATGACATCTGGGAATTTCAAGGTGAGGAAAATGTTTGGATCCATTTTCAGTTCTCCGTCCAGAGATCTCTGGAAATTAACTTCACTTTTTCTTTCTTTCTTTTTTTTGGGTGGGGTGGGGGTGGTTTATATAGAGTTATAACCCAATCTGTGAGCCGTCGGATGATGAGGACTGCAAATTTGATCAAAGTTCAGTAGTAAAGCAAGGAAGCGATTTAGATGAGCAAACTCTTGCACCTGGCAGCTGTTCTGGAGTTTTTGATGATGACCAAAACTTCTCATTTCCTAGTGGACGATCACTTTCTGAAGATGAGGATGAGCTTACTGAATCAAAAATTAAAGCATTCTTGGATAAGAAGGTTTGGATTTTCAGTTTGAAATAGCAACTAGTTCGTCTTTCTAATTATCCCCTTCTCTGCAGTTTTATTAAATGAACCTGTTTGATCTAAATTGTTGTACATGATTTCAATGCCTCAGGCTCTTGAATTGAAGAAACTGCAGTCACCACTATATGAGGAGTTTTACAATAATAGTTTGAATGCATCCTGCTCTCCAGTTTTTGTAGAGAGTAAACAAGATGAAACTACTCCTAAATACTTGAAATTGCCCCCAAAAAGTCGGTCACCAAGTCGAAGTCCCGGTCATCTATCCCCAGCATTCGATGCCTTTGGCACTGGGACTCCAGGGAGTGATAGCAGCAGCAGGGGTAATGCAAATGATCAGAGGTCACAACTCAATGATTGGAAAGGACTTCTAGTTGATGGTCAGCCCGAAGCTGGTAGTCCGAGGTTTGAACTTTTGGATGTTCTTTTAGCAGGCTTAGTATCATTAACATCTGTAGCATTCTTGATATCTGGGTGAGTAACGTGTTTTCTGATCTAGCAGTAAACACTATTCTGAAATACAGAGGAAGTGGAAAGAAGAGCTTGATCAAGAGCTCGAGAGGAAACGAGGTAAATAACTATTTTTTATGCCTCTTAAATAAGAAGATAGCAATCATACGACCAATGCCTTTATAGAAGTCCGAGAAATATATGGTAGATATTTATATATAGTAGGTGGTTATATCTAGTAAAGCTATACATAGTAAACTAAAACTATATATATACCCATTAGAAGTACTTTCTATATTCTCTATATTTTCTCGGTATATACCCGAAGTCATCCACACAAATGCTTTAGCCAATATTCCTTCTTGCATTTTCCCTCTCCTATTTCTTTGTGTTCATCTAGATCGATTGTGTGCGTTGTTGTGCGATCCTAACAATTATTACATATGACTATGCAACTCTCTTGTTTACAGAGATGATGCGTCAAGCTGGCACGGGAGGCAAAACGTCATCTCCAAAGGATAAAGCCATCGGCAGGCCGAGAGAGAAAACACGATTTGCATCTCCATTCCGGTAGATATCTACGTTTCATTTTGTCTTTACACAGTATATATTCTATCATGGCAATATGCACAATTGTGACGAATTGTTGACAGGGATGACGCGTCGGGTGCGGGGAGGGAAAACAGGAAAAATTCATCTCCCGAGGAAGTGAGGAAAGATTAGCATAGCTTCAAACTACTTCAGCTGAGTTTATCTTCTCATTTGTCCTTCCCTCTGCAGTCCTTGTGGAGTGTATGAAGTGAAGAAGCCCCCTAG
>NW_019646943.1:0-11024 GCF_002806865.2 Cucurbita pepo subsp. pepo
CTTAAAAGCTTTGGAGAGTTGAAACTAGTCGAAAATGGTTCGAGCGTATCAGACCTAAGTCGGATCAGCCGAAAGGTCGGCTTGGAGTTCACATTTGAACTCATATTAATTAATACATAGTTCACATTCGAACTCCCCTCAATTAAAAATTATTGAATACCCCAAATTTCATGAAAATAAGAATTATAAGTCACATATAAAGAACCATTTATCTTTGTATTGAGTCGTAGAAGACCTTCAAGTACTTTACCCAACATTTTTTCAATCATCAATAATTGGTGACCATATAATTTTAAGCGTTAAATAAGTGGAATTTCATTTAGTTGCCACATCCAAGCAAACAAGTTCAACACAATCTATAAACCTTTCTAAGCTCTCAGGGGATGATCTAAGATACCTCACTACGTTAGAACGGAAATGGAGTCATGTATTTTTTTAAGCCCTTCATTCACAATCAAGTTAATTACGTAGGCACAACACCTCATGTGTGATATATCTCCATCTAAGACAAGTGAATTCTAACTTCAAATCCTTCTCGTAATAAACGAAATATGTATATCATTGAAACTTGCATTATCAATTGTGATAGACAAAACTGCAGCTATCCTCCATTCCAATAAACAATAGTCAATAATCTAGGTCTAAGTTTGTAATAATCTATCCTAAACAATATAAACAATTTAAAAAACTTAATAGATAAGATTTATTTATTTTAAATTTATAAATCCAATAGCTTTTCTCTTTTGAAATAATATTTGAATTTATATTTCCTAAAACAAAACTAATAAAAACTAAAATATAAAAAGGAATCAATTTGAAATTACCTAAGATTTAGGAAAGTTGGAATCCTATCCTTAAAAGATTAGGAAATTCAAAAACAAATGAAAACCCTTTTATTTTCCCAAAAGGATTGGGAAAAGATAGTAAGCTATAAAACCAAACCTCTCACCCTTCCACCATTCAACAATTCCAATTCCAATTCAAATTCAGAAGTTGTTCAACCATGGCGGCTTCCACCAAATCTCCTTCCTCTATTGTTCTTGCTGTTCTTCTTGTTCTTCTTTCAGTTCTTGGCTGTCCTTCATCCAAAGCCCATCTGCTCAAAACTTGTATGTTCGACGCTATTTACCAACTCGGCGATTCAATTTCCGACACCGGAAATCTCATTCGTCAAAACCCCAACACCCCATTTTCTAATCTTCCTTACGGTGAAACGTTCTTCAACAAATCCACTGGTCGCTGCTCCAATGGTCTTCTCATGATTGATTACTTTGGTATCCCTTCCTTTTAACCTTATATTGTACTAATATTGTGAAGAAGCCCCCAAATGGGTGTCTAATGATATGTCTTATTGCAGCTTTGGACGCTGGACTTCCCTTGGTGAACCCTTATTTGAACAAAGATGCATTGACAAGGCATGGTGTGAATTTCGCAGTGGCTGGTTCTACGGCTTTGTCTTCTCAACTTCTTTCTCAAAACCAAATCTTATCTCCGCTCACCAACTCTTCTCTCAACCAACAACTTTATTGGATGTTCTCTCATTTCAACTCCATTTGCTACAATCAAAGAGGTTTCTAATTTCTCTCCAATTAATTATATTTTCTTTTATATATCTTCATTTTAATGTGTATTTTGTTTGGTATCTTATAGATTGCAACCAGAAATTAAGGAATGCTTTGTTCTTGGTGGGCGAGATCGGTGGGAACGATTATAACTATGCGTTGTTCCAAGGCAAAACTATTCAAGAGGTGAAAGATATGGTGCCCCAAGTTGTTCAAACCATAAAGAATGCCGTTGAGGTAATTTTGGGTATATATTTAACTTCTTGAATTAGGGCTTTTTTACTTATCTCTGACGTTTTTTTTGTGTGTCTGCAGAAAGTGATAAGCTACGGAGCTACTCGAGTTGTTGTTCCTGGAAACTTTCCAATCGGATGTTTACCTATCTATCTCACCGGATTCCAAACCAATGATACAACTGCCTACGATGAACTTCATTGTTTGAAAGATTTGAATGGCTTGGCTACTTATCACAATGATCAAATCAAGCAAGCTATTGAAGTGCTCAAGAGAGAGAATCCACACACCGTAATCGTATATGGTGACTACTATAATGCATTGTTGTGGATCCTTCGTCGTGCTTTTACCCTCGGTATGGTTTTCTTAATTATTATTAGCTTAATACAAAAGAATTGATATCTTAATCATTCATGTTTGTTGTATTTAGGGTTTGATGAAGCTTCTTTGCAAAAATCATGTTGCGGGATTGGAGGAAACTACAACTTCAGCCTCATGAAGATGTGCGGAGTTGGTGGAGTATCAGTTTGTTCAAATCCAGATGAACGTGTTAGTTGGGATGGAATCCATTTGACTCAAAAGGCTTACAAATTCATGGCATATTGGCTCATTCACGACATCTTTCCACAACTTCATTGCATTGTTTGAATTTTGTTTTAGTTGTTTTTTTTGGTTTTTAGCTTTAGTATTTTGTTTTTGCTTTTTTTTTTTTTTTTTTCGGTGTAATATTTTATAAAGTTCATTAATAGAATTTTAGGTTTTGGCTTTTGTTTTTGTTTTATTGTTTTTTTGGTGTAATATTTTCTAAAATTCATTAATAGAATATTGGTATTATTTTTAATTTTTTTTTGAAACATAGTAAATATTTTGTTGATATTTTCATTATATTATTCCAAAAACTAAGAAATATAATGAAATTGTGATCGTGAACATGTTTCATTACTCTCAAATGGTATGTTTTCATAGAAGTTTATGTGGTTTGGGTATTAAATTGGGTTTAAGACACCTTGTAACAACCCTAATGTACTGCTGAAATAGAGCTGTCACCATACACATGACATAAATTTTAATGCCGAAGCATTCATTTAAAATAATTTTATAAGACGATGTCGTGGATTAATACGTTTACCTGAAAGTCTTAAGATAAAACAACGCTAAATTGGTATGTGTTTATGTCTTATTCATGTGGTATGTGTTTGTATTCTTTGACCCGGGTCAAAGAATACAACCACATACCATATGAATAAGACATAAACCATATTCTCTTAGGTGGTCTCCAATATGAACAAGTTAGATGTATAGTATTTCTCTACACATGGCCCACGTATGCGAACATGAGCCCACCAGGCAGGCTCGCACACCCTTTGGATCTGTTAGTCGGGCTAGCTCCTTTGGACTATAGCTAGACATCCAAAAGAGTTGGGATATGAAGCATATTGTCTATTGAGATATAGAGCCTCATGTATATTTATAGCTTATTCAATATTTTAGAGAATAAAATTATATATCGAAAATAGTCATACATACATACATACATACATACATACCGTAAATGACTGGTTATAGTAAAAAGCTAGCTGGTATATATGTTATATAGGTTCAAGCTATATATAGTAAACTGAAACCATGTATATACACATTCTCTTAGTTCCAATTTATGTTAGGCAGTGCTTTAAAGAAGTACTTTCTTCATTCTCATTATTCTATATTTGTGTCAATCTCCGAAGTCATCAATAAAAATCCTGTATCCCATATTTCTCCTTACATTTTCTCTCTTCTATTTCTTTACGATCGAGTGTGTGAGTTGGTGTGCGGTCCCAATAGAAAGTACAACCATCGTGCACCATGCCAAGCATGATGGTCATTTCACTCTCATAGTGTACGCACTCATCATAAAGAAGAAGTATTCTAATGTATGTGGATATACAATTATGCATGAGATCCCCATACTTTCTATCATAAATAAATCATATAGAACAACCCCCCTACCATTCCTCACATACTACACTCAATAATATGCATACATAAGCTTTTATAAATCATTTCGTTCATAACATAACTTTTTGTTAAAATATCATCACTAGCCCAATCGGGTTAAGCCCAACCATTGTATGAGTAGTCACATTATATGTTACGAAAATGATTTAGAAATTTTAGGAATAAATTTAGGAAAATGATTTACATACTTGAGAAAACACGTTGAGAAATTTTAGGAATAGATTACCCATCATCTAGTATAAATACTCCTCCACCCTACTTAGTTCATCGTCCCAAGAAATCCCAAGCAATACAAAGTAGTAGTTTCTATAGAGTGACTTGTAAATCTCTTCTCGATTGGTCTTATAAAGTGTGTGAGTGTTTCCCACATTGAGTTGTGTTCAATAATCTGGTATCAGAGTGAGGTTAGTGTAGGTTATCTTATCCCTTGGAATTCTTAGTATGCTCTGTGGTTGTAGCTCTGTCTGATCTTCCACATCAGAAACGATTTCTTGAGATTAGTAGTGAGTGAGTTTCTTTTGTATCGTGAGTAGTCAGTGACTTTGAAAGTATTGTGTCGAAAGAGATTGTTTGGTATTACAGAGGTGTACTAACACAATGGGTGATTTCCAAATCGTTGGAGGAATCAAGAAACTCAACAACAAAGATTATAACACGTGGGCAACATGCATGATGTCCTATTTACAAGGACATGATCTTTGGGAGATCGTTGGCGGGTGCAAAACCACGTCGGCAGAGGAGGATTCTAACGGCGCCTTACACAAGTGGAGAATCAAAGCAGGCAAAACAATGTTTTCCTTGAAGACCACAATCGAATAAGAGATGTTAGAGCATATTTGGGATGACAAGACACTGAAAGAAGCATGAGACACGTTCATGATATTGTTCTCAAAGAAGAACGATACGAGGCTACAACTTCTGGAGAATGAGTTATTGTCAATTTCACAACGTGACATGACGATTGCTCAGTACTTCCACAAGGTCAAGTCGATCTGTCGGGAGATTACTCAACTAGACCCGAAGTCCGCCATTGTAAATCTTGAATGAAGAAGATTATAATCCACGGATTGCGACAAGAATATAGAAGCTTTATTATTGTTGTACAAGGATGGCCCACTCAACCATCACTTGTAGAGTTCGAAAATTTGTTAGCTAGTCAAGAAGCCATGACTAAACAAATAGAAGGCATCACATTGAAGGGTGAAGAAGAACCAATCTACACAAGTGAAAGCCGGAGCAATAATAGGTCGTCTACCAAACGTGGATACAATGGTGACAAAAGAAGAAGTCACCAAGGAACTGTACAACCAGGGAGAGCTCAGAAGAACGATAACAATAACTCTCAAGGGAAGAGATTTGAAGGCATATGCTACAATCGCGGGAAAAAGGGCCACATGTACAGGGATTGTTGGTCTAGAAAAAATTTGTCGAAAGCAATGTGGCATCATCCAACATGGAGATGGAGAAGGAATGGGATGCAGAGGTATTATATGCCATAGAAGAAGATGAGGAAGCCTTCATGGAGATGATGGAAGACCATATCGATTATGAGAATGATTGGATCGTTGATTCGGAATTCTCCAACTACATGACTGGCGATTAAAGGAAATTGCAAGACAAGAAAGAGTACAATGGAAGTCGTATGGTACGCACAGCAAATAACACATTGTTGTCAATTGCTCAGATTGGCAATACGACAATCATGCCTGGCAATAAATCTGATGTAGTGTCACTACATAATGTCTATCATGTACCAGGAATAAAGAAGAATTTGTTGTCAGTATCACAACTAACAACATCAGGAAACTATCTTGTTTGCGCCAGAAGATGTGAAAGTCTGAAGATATTAGGATAACAGGAAAGCCGACAATAAAAGGATGAAGAGTGGATTCCATTTACGTTCTATCTACAGAGTCTGCCTATGTTGACAAGACACGGAATAATGAGACAACAGATCTATGACATGCAAGATTGGGACGTGGTTGCTACCACAAGTTGAAGCTGATTATGGAAAAATCCATGCTCAAAGGTCTACTTCAACTTGAAGTCAAAACAAACGTGTGTGTGCTGTTTGTCAATAGGTCAAACAAGCATCGATCAGCGGAAGGCGGTATAAGGTGACATTCATTGACGATTACTCAAGATATGTGGGGATTTTCTTTATGAAAGAAAAGTCTGACACGTTTTTGATATTTCAAGAATTCAAGATGATGATCGAAGGAGAAATAGGAGTAAAGATCTGTTGTCTACGTTCTGCAAATGGTGTTGAATACACGTCAAATGAGTTCAATCAATATTTACACGAGTATGGGATACGACCTCAATTTACATGTGCCAACATGCCACAACAAAATGGTGTTGCAGAAAGAAAGAATCGACGTCTTGCAGAAATCTGTCGAAGCATGTTACATGCAAAGAATGTTCCAAGAAGATTTTGGATTGAAGCTATGCGAACGGCTGCCCATGTGATCAACAAGCTTCCCCAGCCAAGGCTGGGGTTTGTCTAACCATTAATGATACTATGGGACATGAAACCTACCGTTAGCTACTTCCGAGTATTTGGTTTTGTTTGCTATGTATTTGTACCTGACCATCAACGTACCACGTTTGACAAGAAAGCAGTTGATAACTCTCTAAAAGTAGAGTCATATCAAGTCTTTTTGTAGTTAATATTACACTCTTATTCACCATTTTCTCATTTATTACCTCATTTATTCTATTTAGTGAGCATGAAATCGTTTATTCCCGTCCAACATGAAAAAAAATATGATTTGACATAAATCGATCTTAATTGTACATTTAATTGAGTTATGTAGTAAAATTTCATACATTTATACTGAACCATGAGGGGGTAGTAAATTTGGAAACAAATGGGGGATGACATGGAAATTTTAAATGCACATCAGCAGTCTAAGTGGGTCATTGACTATCGAATGAGGAACATCTTATGTGGACTACTTATTCATTTTCAGCCCTAAAGGGGAACCCATGCTCAATATAAAAGGAAAAAGAGACCAAGAGGAGGGTGACACACTTTAGGAGAGAAAAATCGAATTAGACAGCAGTGCCTCTGCTGCTGTGAACTGCTGTGAAACCAGAGAAGAAGAAGAAAAAGCCTAATCCAGCAGCTGTTGAGAGTAGAAGGAAGAGAAGACCAAAAAGGATAGATTAGGACAACGAGGTGGACGTGAGAGCTCAAGGGAAGGAAACTTCCATTGAAGAACGGGAACAAAGCTGGATAACTCTCTATTTCCTTACTCTCTTTTCTTACTCTATCAATTTTATATGATTAAGATTGAGTTCCTCTGTTTAATTCAGTTTGTATGGAGAGATAAACTTTATAGGGGAGGCGAGAGAGTTTTATATAGTTTAAATATGTTGACGGTATGATTTTAGTTTATTAAAGAGTTGTTAATAATTTACATGTGTGTTTAATTAGCTACTTTACATACATAGTTTTTCTCTTATTCGGGAGAAGAGAGGGAGCAATGAAATCCTCTTTAATACTCTAGTTCCATAGCAAGGAGACAGGAGACTTGAAGGGTAATAGAATGGTTAGGAATAATTCTTCTCCTAGAGTCTTGTTAATAGAAATTACAACGATTATGAAAATAATCACCATTCATGATCCTCGGGAGTGGGCTTGAGAATTTATTAAAAGAAACTAAAATCTACCACAAAACTCAACAACTTATCTATTTAATCTCTCTTAGCCGAACCTTCCTCATTAGTTGATTTTCTCATCATTTTCTATTTTTTCGAGAGTACTGACACTCTGTTTTAGTTTTGTTTAAGTAGTTAAAATCACCCACACCCATTTGAATGTTACCCAAAAACTCACTTAATTTTCAGCGATAAAATTAACCAAAAAGATATGTTCCCTATGGAATCGATAATTTACGTATTTTGCTACTTGTGATAGTGTATACTTGCACTTATTTTTGTGAATTTTACATCATTTTATTATATACATCCACAAGCGATCAACAGTCAAGTGCATATTTGTCGGATATGACCATCAAAGGAAAGGGTGGAAGTACTGTGATCCAACAAGTGAAAAATGCTATACATCAAGAGATGTAGTTTTCGATGAAGCATCTACATGGTGGTCCCCCGAGAAGAAAGTTCTACCAGATCTAAATAACAACGAAGAAATTCTACAACAGAAGATGGGGGAGCAAATTACACACACTCAACCAAATGTTGATGTACCTGAAGACTTGTTGACATTGATGTTGATGAGGAAGAAATGACTCAATCAAGCGAATCTGTTGAAAAAGAAACGTCACATCAACAACTTAGGCGATAAAAAAGAATCCAAAAGCCAAATCTTAAGTATGCCAATGCAGGTATTGTAGAACACGGAGGAAGAAATTAACAACTCAGCTTGGCAGAAAGCAATGGAGTTAGAAATTATAGCCTTGGAACATAATCAAACTTGGGAACTAGAACCAAGGCTAGGGAGATGTCAAAACCATCTCTTGCAAGTGGGTCTACAAAATAAATCGTCGACCGGATGGATCAATTGAGAGGTACAAGGCTTGACTCGTAGCTCGAAGGTTTTTTCAACAATATGGACTAGACTATGGTGAAACATTCAGTCTAGTGGCAAAGATCACTATGTACGAGTTCTGCTAGCATTTGCAACAAGTAAAGATTGGAAATTGTGGCAATTGGACGTGAAGAATGCTTTCTTGCACAGAGAGTTAGACAGGGAGATTTACATGAACCAACCAAAGGGATTTGAGAGTGCAGCTAATTCTAACCACGCATGCAAGCTTAGAAAAATTCTTTATGGGTTGAAGCAAGCATCAAAAGCTTGGTATGGTAAGATTGTTGAATTTCTTACCGAAAGTGGGATTTAGTTGCACATGCAGACTCAAGCTTTTTTATCAAAGAAAGAGAAGAAAAATTGGCAATTGTGTTGGTCTATGTGGACGATTTGATTATCACCGGAGATGAAGAAAAAGAAATTCATCAAACAAGAAAAAATTTATCAATACGTTTTCAAATGAAAGAGCTAGGAGAGCTTAAACAATGAAGGATTGTTTCTCTGTCAACAAAAGTATACAAGAGATATGGTTTAGAAGTTCAGCATGTTAGAATGCAAATAAGCTTCCACACCGATAGAGACAAATGCCAAGATTTGTGCACATGAAGGCAAAAAGTTGAATGATGAAATGACATACCGACAACTAGTAGGTAGTCTTATCTACCTAACTTTAACTCGGCCTAATATTTCTTATGCAGTTGAAGTCATGAGTCGGTACATGCAAAATCCAAAGAAGCCTCATCTGGATGCGGCTTGACGGATCTTGAGATATGTCAAAGGTACAATCAACTATGGTCTTCTGTACAAAAGGAGCAAAGACTGCAAGCTAGTTGGATACTGTGATGCTGATTATGCAGGAGATCACCATACTCAAAGATCAACCTTTGGGTATGTGTTTAAGTTGGGTTCGAGAACAATTTCTTGGTGTAGCAAAAGACAACCAACAGTATCATTATCAACTACAGAAGCAGAGTATAGAGCAGCAGCTGGAGAACCTCAAGAACGTACGTGGCTGAAACTCTTGATGGAAGATTTGCACCAGAGAATTGACTATCCAATATAACTTCATTGCGGCAACCAATCTACGATTCGCCTAGCAGAAAATCCGGAGTTTCATGCTAGAACAAAGCTTGTGGAAGTACACTACCATTTCATTAGAGAGAAAGTCTTGAAGGAAGAAATCGAGATGCAGCAGATCAAGACAAATGATCAGGTGGCAGACTTGTTTACAGAAGGGCTGAATACTGGTAAACATGAGAGTTTTCGCTGTCAACTCAACATGGTGTAACAAATGAGGACTAGGCCTGAGGGGAGTGTTAAAATATCATCACTAGCTCAATAGGGTTAAGCCCAACCATTGTATGAGTAATCACATTGTATGTCATACTAACCTTAAAAGCTTTGGAGAGTTGAAACTAGTCGAAAATAGTTCGAGCGTATCAGACCTAAGTCGGATCCGTCGAAATGTCGGCCTAGAGTTCACATTTGAACTCATATTAATTAATACATAGTTTACATTCGAACTCCACTCAATTAAAAATTATTGAATACCCCAAATTTCATGAAAATAAGAATTATAAGTCACATATAAAGAACCATTTATCTTTGTATTGACATCGTACAAGACCTTCAAAAACTTTACCCAACATTTTTTTAATCATCAATGATTGGTGACCATATAATTTTGTTTCCATGGTTGTTTTCTTTGAAGAACTCAACCTAATCTAATTCTTCCTCTGATACTTAGAAGGGTTTGTCAAATTTTAAGGTATGATTAAGCATTAAATAAGTGGAATTTCATTTAGTTGCCACATTCAAGCAAACAAGTTCAACACAATCTATAAACCTTTCTAATCTCTCACGGGATGATCTAAGATACCTCACTACGTTAGAACGGAAATGGAGTCATGTATTTTTTTAAGCCCTTCATTGACAATCAAGTTAATTACGTAGGCACAACACCTCATGTGTGATATATCTCCATCTAAGACAAGTGAATTCTAACTTCAAATCCTTCTCGTAATAAACGAAATATGTATATCATTGAAACTTGCATTATCAATTGTGATAGAGAAAACTATAGCGACCCTCCATTCCAATAAACAATAGTCAATAATATACGTCTAAGTTTGTGACTTTTATTTTTGAAATGAAACCGATCAAGTTTAAATTTTTGAAAAATAAACGTTTAATTAAAACATTAACTCAGAACTTTTAGGTTTGCATCTATTTAGTTAAAAAAATTTCAAAGTGTTTATCAAGTTTCTTTAACTTGTGCTCAATCTTTTTTGTCTTAATAAGTTTAATAGGTTGTCAATCTTTTAATTTTATGTTTCATTGGGTCTAAGGGATACTTCATCTCTCCTAAACAATTTAAAAAACTTAATAGATAATATTTATTTATTTTAAATTTATAAATCCAATAGCTTTTCTCTTTTGAAATAATATTTGAATTTATATTTCCTAAAACAAAACTAATAAAAACTAAAATATAAAAAGGAATCAATTTGAAATTACCTAAGATTTAGGAAAGTTGGAATCCTATCCTTAAAAGATTAGGAAATTCAAAAACAAATGAAAACCCTTTTATTTTCCCAAAAGGATTGGGAAAAGATAGTAAGCTATAAAACCAAACCTCTCACCCTTCCACCATTCAACAATTCCAATTCCAATTCAAA
>NW_019646943.1:13233-15185 GCF_002806865.2 Cucurbita pepo subsp. pepo
TTTTTCTTTTTTTTTTTCATTGTAGGAACGACCGATGAATCCTGTATTCTGATTTGGGATTTTGACTGATGAGTTGGTTGAAGAGAGATAGTTGGGAGAGGGGGTTAGTGGAGAGTAGTTTAGGGAAAATATTATTTTAATTATTTAATTATTATTATTATTATTATTATTATTCTTTTATTTGGGTCGTTACACTGCCTATGTTGACAAGACACGGAAGAATGAGACAACAGATCTATGACATGCAAGATTGGGACATGTTGGCTACCACAAGTTGAAGCTGATTATGTAAAAATCTATGCTCAAAGGTCTATTTCAACTTGAAATCAAAACAGACGTTGTATGTGCTGGATGTCAATATGTCAAAGAAGCATCGATCAGCAGAATGTGGTATATGGTTACGTTCATTGACCATTACTCAAGATATGTGGGGATTTTCTTTATGAAAGAAAAGTTTGATACGTTTTCGAAATTTCAAGAATTCAAGATGATGATCGAAGGAGAAATAAGAGTGAAGATCTGTTGTCTACGTTCAGACAATGGTGGAGAATACACGTCAAATTAGTTCGATCAATATTTACACAAGTATGGGATACGACGTCAGTTTACATGTGCCAACATGCCACAACAAAATGGTGTAGCAGAAAGAGAGAATCAACATCTTGCAGAAATCTATCGAAGCATGTTACATGCAAAGAATGTTCCAAGAAGATTTTGGGCTGAAGCTATGCGAACGGCGGCCTATGTGATCAATAAGCTTCCCCAGCCAAGGCTAGGGTTTGTCTCACCATTTGAGATACTATGGGACAGGAAACCTACAGTTAGCTACTTTCGAGTATTTGGTTGTGTTTGCTATGTATTTGTGCCTGACCATCTAGGTACCACGTTTGACAAGAAAGCAGTTGATAACTCTCTAAAAGTAGAGTCATATCAAGTCTTTTTATAGTTAATATTACACTCTTATTCACCATTTTCTCATTTATTACCCAATTTATTCTACTTAGTGAGCATGAAATCGTTTTTTGCCGTCAAACATGAAAAAAAAATATGATTTGGCATAAATCGATCTTAATTGTACATTTAATTGAGTTATGTGGTAAAATTTCAGACATTTATGCTGAACCATGAGGGAGTAGTAAATTTGGAAACAAATGGTGGATGACATGGAAATTTTAAATCCATATCAGAAGTCCAAGTGGGTCATTGACTACCGAATGAGGCACGGACTACTTATTCCTTTTCAGCCCTAAAGGGGAACCCATGCTCAATATAAAAGGAAAAAGAAGACAAAGAGGAGGGTGACACACTTTGGGAGAGAAAAATCGGATTAGACAGCTGTGCCTCTGCTGATGTGAAACTAGAGAAGAAGAAGAAAAATCCTAATCCAGCAGCTGTTGAAAGTAGAAGGAAGAAAAGACCAAGAAGGATAGATTAGGACAACGAGATGGACGCGAGAGCTCAAGGGAAGGAAACTTCCATTGAAGAACGGCAACAAAGCTGGATAACTCTCTATTTCCTTACTCTCTTTCCTTACTCTATCAATTTTATATGATTAAGATGTGGGTTCCTCTGTTTAATTCAGTTTGTATGGAGAGTTAAATTTTATAGGGAAGGCGAGAGAGTTTTATATAGTTTAAGTATGTTGATGGTATGATTTTAGTTTATTAAAGAGTTGTTAATAATTTACATGTGTGTTTAATTAGCTACTTTACCTACATAGTTGTTCTTTTATGTGGGAGAAGAGAGGGAGCAATGAAATCCTCTTTAATACTCTAGTTCCCTTCAAGGAGACTTGAAGGGTAATATAAGGGTTAGGAATAATTCTTCTCCTAGAGTCTTTTTAATAGAAATTACAACGATTATGGAAATAATCACCATTCATGATCCTCGGAAGTGGGCTTGNGAGTCTTTTTAATAGAAATTACAACGATTATGGAAATAATCACCATTCA
>NW_019646944.1:0-922 GCF_002806865.2 Cucurbita pepo subsp. pepo
CATCAAGCGATGCCATAGGAGTGCACTGAAATGAAGAAAGGGAAAAGAAACAAGCTAGCTGATTGTTAGTTAATTGTCTAATAGCATCCGGGAAGGAGCGAAGAGTTTAAGGTTAGAAATATTTGCCTAATCGTTCACCTGTAATAATCTGGATTCGGTTCAAAGGTTGTCGTGTTCAGTAAACCATAGTTTCCACCAACCAACGTCTGTCTGCAGTATGTTTTCGTATCAAAAGTGGCGGCCATACCGAGCTGGTCCAAGTACCTGTATAAAACACACACATAAAAGAGTGCTATTTATTATGAAGGTCTTAAAAGAGCCATACGTTCCTGTTTTTCGGAGCCTAGATTACCAGAAACTCGAGACGAATGCATTAGAGACCAGATTATGCCCACTGCTGTAAGCCCCTCCTGCTTCCCCAACCCATGCTTTAGCTGAACTTCGTGAGTTTCTAAGGACCTCATGAAGCTTGTAAAACGTATCGACCATGCCATTGAGATAGGACGGGTTAAGAATCCTTTCGATAAGATGCTCGTCGACTCCTGTTAATAAGAAAAAGCTCCAGTGTTAACCCACTTTTTGAAACTTCATAAAGGTCTTACTTGGCTAGTGGTTGATACCTGCTCCTAGATTGTATATATGGTGTGTGACAGCATCCAGTGTTGGGGTAGTTTTATCAACGAATTCTTTGAACCAATTTTCATCAAAGAATCCTCCTGGTGCTATGGTTAATGGCTTAGTTTGGACACCGTTGTAGATGCTTTGGACCATCTTCTGAAAAACAATTGTATCAGAAGCATACTGTTCTGCTGAAATTCTTGTTCCAACTCCACTCCCACACAATTCATTCCCTGAGCATAAGAAAATGGAAATCAATCATAGATTAGAACAGAAGAATCCTTATCCATTGTCAAATACGAGT
>NW_019646944.1:6667-9276 GCF_002806865.2 Cucurbita pepo subsp. pepo
AGTGAAAAAATGGAGGACAAGGAAGAACTCGAACGACTCGAAAACGCGCAGCCGTCGCTGCTGCCGCCTCCTCTCTCCTCCATCACCTCTATTGCAACAAACGTCCCAGCTCCAAAGATCAGCGGCTCGGTATTTTCTCTTGACTTCTCAAATCTCTGATTAGTCGCATCGTAATCGGGAACAGTAGGGGATTAGTCCGATTCGTGATCTCTCTGAAATCCAGAGCAGTAATAATCGGCGGCGTTAGTCGAGAACTTGAGGAGGAGGAAGAGGAATTTGGAGCCGTCTCTCAAGAATCTACCACAAATCCTGCAATTTTTCGATCTGAGAAGCTACCATTCTGAAGAGTAAGTGAACTTTTTGCTAGTATTGTAGGAGGCATACATTTCTCTTGGTTTGTTTGAAATATTTTTTTTCTTTCTTTTCTGATTGACATGAGAATTTCTGGAGAATATACGAGATGAATTGAAGTGTTTGATTTTGAGTTTTATCATCAGAATCGGATCGTTTTGTTCTTGTTCAGTAATGGAATTCGATAGAAACATAACCAGATTCTTCGGGGGAGACAAAAACTCAAACAATTGTGCTTACTAAAATTCCTAGTTTGAACCTTAGATCCACCGCTAGCAGATATTGTTCTCTTTGAGCTTTAAAACGCGTCTGCTAGAGGAAGGTTTCCACACCCTTATGTGGTTTGTTCTCCTCCCCAACCAATGTGGGACATCACAATCCACCCTCATTCGGGGCCAGCGTCCTCGCTGTCCCTCTTTCCTTCCTCCAATCGATGTAGGATTGCCCCCAAATCCACCCCCTTTGGGGCCCAATGTCCTTACTGGCACACCGCCTCGTGTCAACCCCCTTCGGGGAACAGCGAGAAGGCTAGCACATCGTCCGATGTCTGGCTCTAATACCATTTGTAACGACCCAAATCCACCGCTAGCAAATATTGTCCTCTTTGGACTTTCCCTTTCGGGCTTCCCCTCAAGACTTGAAAATGCGTCTATTAGGGGAAGGTTTTCACATTCTTATAAATGGTGGTTTGTTTTTCTCCCCAACCAACGTGGGACATCACAGAACATGAAACTAAATTCATATCTCATCATGTCGTTGGAAGATGAAACAAGAATCAAACACCAAACAAATCCGAAATCAGAGGTCAAATAAGATGTCAAATGAAATGATCTAAGAAACTAGTTCTTAAAATCCTGTTCATGTGTTATTGAGCAAGTTTTAACATTGGTTTGTATTCCATTCATCTCAAATACTCATTTGTAATCTGAATTTTAATTACAAGACATTTTGTTCATCAAGTTTCTGAAAACCCCTTTGTACTCTTTCATTGCTTCATGACTATTTGTGTATTTAATGTTGTTAAACTGATACTTGGAAGCTTTTCTAGCTTGGTTTGTGTATGAACTGAGTTAAAATACTGTGATTATGTAGAAATGGGTATTCAAAAGAACCGTTAGACCCGATCAACCTAAACGGTAAGAAGTGTCACTCTAATTAGAGCTTCGAACTTTAAGATTTTTATAATTGAACTTAGTTCTTAGCTCGATGCTCGTATGAAAACACAATTTTGCCATATCAATGGAAATTTGCTTAACTAGTTTACCAAAAGAAATGTTATATATAACATGGATCCATAACATCACAAACATAAGCTGCGCAGTTCATTACCAACAAGGCCGACAATGTTTCTACCCCTAAACCAAAGGCTTACACTAGCTAAACTTCCCTCGCTGCTCGAAACTCGATGACGTGGAGGGCCAATCAATATTCTCACTTCCTCTTCTTAGCTGGTGGCTGAGGTGTTTCCTCCTCCTCGTCTTCCTCCTCCTCGTCTTCTTCCTCGTCCTCATCGTCGTCCTCGTCCTCTCCATTGTCGTCGTCCTCATCATCATCTTCCTCATCACCTCCAGCTCTTCCGTCGCCATTTGCTTCAGGATCATCCTCTGGATCACCATCATCCCCTTCTTCACCTCCGGAAAAATCTTCGTCGTCGTCGTCGTCATCCTGATCATTTGCATCATCGTCATCGTCGTCATCTTCATCATCCTCCGTTTCACTACCATCTTTGTTTTCCTGATCGGGGCGTTCCTTTTTGTGAAGTTCAGAGAAAGGAAACCTAGGAGAAGAGAGAAGATCAGTAATCTTAGAACATTAAAGTAAAAACATATGAATGACATGAAATTTTATTACCTTTCCTCAATTGCAGCCAACCCTGGTGTGGCATTGGCATTATTTAACAGAGCACCTGTCTGAAGAAAACACAATCATGTTGGAAAGTGGATCATTAAAGTCTCAAGATCATGTTCTGTCTCGGAATTGTCTCAAACAAGATCAGAAAATTGCATTCTAGATGATAAATTTCAAGAGCAAGCATTAGAAAGAAAAAACAAGACATCCAGCTATGTCTTGTCTAGAACAACTAATCAGAAAATTAAGAAAACTTCCAGATATGTCTCGTTAAGCAGTCCAATAAGATCAAGCTTTTAAGGAGATGTTAGAACAGGAGGCCACAAGAAACTGGAAAACATGAGTTGATTTGGACAATGATTCTGATTCCAAGTGCCAAACAGCAAAACACCCAAAAAAAAAAAAAAAAA
>NW_019646944.1:14228-15177 GCF_002806865.2 Cucurbita pepo subsp. pepo
GAATAATAAAAAAAATAATTACAAATTAATAAAAAAAAATATAAATTGATTCATTTTTATTAATTTCTCGAATTTATTCATTCTCGTTGACGTAAAATCTACTTGTCATGAAAATGTTATTTTGTTGACATATTTGGATATGTATTTATGTTATTCCGACATGTTACTCGAAAAAAAAAAATGGAGTTTGTTGACGACAGAGTTGAATTTTTGTTTCTAGGTAGAGTCGAGAATATTCACGTGTCGTTTTTAATGTCTAAATTTTAACTGTTTTAATGGCGTAATTGAAATTTTTTAATATGCTGAGGGTAAAATTAAAATACTAACCTTAAATAAACCAAAAATAAAAATACATAAATTATTATTTATTAGAAATGCAAATATCTTGAAAACAACCCATTTTTATTAATTAGGTTATTTTTGTATTTTTTTTTTTAATTTTAAAAAGTATAACAATTTTCACTTTGAAAATTCAATTTAAAAAATAATATTATGAAGTAAAATTTTGATAAAATTTTAGAGTAAGACAATATTATAAGTAAGATTATGTTAGAATTTACTACGAAACCTGGACGTGGAGGTTCGACTCAATCGACTGCTGTGCCACAATCAGATATGTGGAAATCGAGAAGGCGACAGACAGTAAACCTCAATTTGGATCATAGAGTCGAACAGATATAGAAAATATACGACTATGATTCGGTAGTAGACGAGATAATGACGAAGGGTCCCGACATTTTTAGAACAGAATCTTATTAGGTCGAAACAATAAGCTCGAAAGTTTGAACCAATGTTTGATTGTTAACGATATTAAATATAATATTTAAAAAACTACCAAATATAGGGATTTATTTTAAATTTTTAATTACACGAATAATGAATAAATGATTTAAAAATTTTAATTAACTTTTTTTTTTTTTTTAGAAAAATAATAATTAACTGAACATTA
>NW_019646945.1:0-914 GCF_002806865.2 Cucurbita pepo subsp. pepo
TTGTCTTTTAATAACTCAACCTTAAACATCAGCTCTTTGACAGTCATTCTATCTAGGCAATCAATTGTGAGATTCTATATCAGTTGGAGAGGGGAACGAACCACTCCTTATAAAGATGTGAAAACTTCTCCCTAGTAGACGTGTTTTAAAACCATGAGGGTGAGGTGATATGTAACGAGCCAAAATGTGGGACTTGTCCGTTTGGCTGTTACACCAGTTATTGCATCAATCTTATTAGCTTTGGTGCAATCTCATCCCAACGAGATTGTAAATATCAAACATTGTCAATAACTTCTTGCAAATAGAGCATATGCCTTTTGATCTCAGTCAATCAGTCAACATAAGACTTGCCCGTTTGGTTGTTTATATATTTACTGATTCCACCTCTAGGAGCCAACTCGACCCGAATACTAATTATCATAATCGTATTTTTTTAAAAGTCATGAAGTGATTGTGTGACACTAAAAACTCGCTTATTTTTCAGAGACTGTACGAGAATGGGGCGAGACATTTTTGGATTCACAACACGGGTCCTCTAGGGTGCTTGGCTCAAAATATTGCTACTTTTGGCACTGACGCATCAAAGCTCGATGAATTTGGATGCCTCATTTCACACAACCAAGCTGCAAACCTCTTTAATTCACAGCTCCATGCTCTTTGTAAAACGTTACAAAGCCAATATGTCGATGCAACCGTTACATACGTCGACATCTACGCGATAAAATTCAATCTCGTCGCAAATTATTCCCAACTAGGTCAGCCGATTTAAGATCGATTTGAAATGACTTACAATAAAAACGTGTTCGCGTCATAACTCAATCACTACTTTTTACAATTGTGGTAGGTTTTGAACAACCTATTATGACTTGCTGTGGCTATGGAGGTCCTCCGCTCAACTACGACAATCGAATCAC
>NW_019646945.1:5748-15157 GCF_002806865.2 Cucurbita pepo subsp. pepo
TTGGTTCAGTTTAACATAGTCTGGTTCTAGTATAGTCTATGAACTAATCTAATCTATAATATTTTTATTTATTGGAACTTAATCCAACTCAAATAAGTTCATAACCCAATTCAACCGGAAATAATTGATTTGGAATGATTGAAATTTTCGAGTTATCGAGTTTTACAAACGATGATTTGTGTTGATTTGTTTAGGTGGTAAGAAGCTTGATAAATACCTACCAGATGAAGATTACTTCCAAAAGGGGCTATACATGTTCGATATTGGTCAAAATGATCTTGCTGGTGCATTTTACTCCAAAACCCTCGACCAAATTCTTGCCTCGATACCAACCATTTTAGCCGAGTTTGAGAACGGAATTCAGGTTAGACCAATGGTTTCTTCCTATAGTTAGTTTTGGATGAAAACCGTTAATACTTGACGTTTTTTAAAATACTCTTACTATTGCTATATGGACTGAGTACTGCGTTTCAAAATACTAATGAACTATCAGATGTAACATTAATACTATTAACCATTTTTCAACCTCTTATGGATCATCTTTCTCTCGTCTACTTTAACCTAGTGAAGGTAAAACTATTTTTAACTTTTTTTAAAAAAATTTAAAATTTTTAATGCTACTCTTCAAAATTTATAGTTATTTTTAATACATGATACTATCGATTATGTCCGTATACTAAAGATACGAATAAAAAAGTTGAAAGGGTATAAATGTAATTTTGAAAGTTGAAAACACTTGGGAAAATGCAATAATATTTTTTAAACGAAATATTAACGATTTTCATCCAAAACTAACGATAAAGAAACTTTTGAAAGTTTAAGAGTATTTTTTAACTGTTCAATCGTCCCTTCGCTGTGCCTATTTTTCAGCAACTGTACAATGAAGGGGCCAGGAATTTTTGGATACACAACACAGGTCCCCTAGGATGCTTAGCTCAGAACGTTGCTAAATTTGGAACCGACCCATCAAAGCTCGATGAATTTGGATGCGTCACGTCACACAACCAAGCTGCCAAGCTCTTCAATCTACAGCTTCATGCTCTCTGTAAGAAACTGCAGGGCCAATACACCGATGGCACGGTCACATACGTCGATATCTACTCGATAAAATCCAATCTCATCGCCAATTATTCACGGCTCGGTCACCCATCTTGCTCTACTTCTGTCCATATATAGTCTCGGTTAATCCTGTAAAATCTTGATGACTTGCAGCATTGTTGTATGGCAGGGTTTGAACAACCTATCATGGCTTGCTGTGGCTACGGAGGTCCACCTCTAAACTACGACCGGGATATCGGCTGTGGACAGACGAAGACGTTGAATGGGACGACAGTCACGGGAAAAGGGTGCGACAATAGCTCGAAGTATATCAATTGGGATGGAATTCATTACTCAGAAGCTGCGAATCAGTTTGTATCGTCACAAATACTCACCGGAAAATATTCCGATCCACCCTTGGACAACAAATTGGCTTTACCTCTAGAGTTCAAGTTCTAGTGGCCTTGCATTCATTACACAACTGAGATCTGATAATGGCTATGAACAATGGATCATATGTTTAGACATGGAATCAAATAATTCATTAATAAAAATAACGAGGCTTTTAAATATTTTAAAAAATATTGTGAGACCTCATATCGGTTGGAGAGGAGAATGAAACATTCATAAGAGTGTGGGAACCTCTCTTTAATAGGTGCGTTTTAAAACCGTGAGACTGACAGTGATACGCAACGAGCCAAAGCGAACAATATCTATGTGATGTCCCACATTGGTTGGGGAGGAGAACAAACACTCTTTATAAGGGTGTGGAAACCTTCCCCTACCAAACGCGTTTTAAAAACCTTGAGAGGAAGCTCGAAAGGAAAAGCCCAAAGAGAACAATATCTGCTAGCGGTGAGCTTGGGCCGTTACAATCTGTTAGCAATAGACTTGAACTCTTATAGAGTTAGACACAAGACATTGTGCCAGCGAGAACGCTAAGTCCTCAAGGGAGGTATGTGGATTGAAAGAACGAAACATTGGACAATATCTGCTAGCCGTGAGCTTAGACTGTTACAAATGGTATTAGAGAGCTAGACACTAGGCAGTGTGCCAGCAAGGACGCTAGGCCCTCAAGGGAGGTGGATTGAAGAGGGGAAGAATGAAGTATTCCTTGTAAGGGTGTGAAAACATCTCTCTAGTAGACGCGTTTTAAAACACTGAGGCTTACGGAGATACTTAACGGGCCAAAGCGAACAATATCTTCTAGCAATGAGCTTGAATTGTTACATAAATAGAGAATTTCACGAAAATGAGGTTTAAAACAAGAGGTGTGGACAGAGACAAGGAAAGCATCCCGGTCTCCACTCTCCATCCCGTGGACATCTCTATATACCTTATCAAGAGAGAAAAAACGATCATTTTCAACACGTAATAATCTTGGGTTCAAGTTTGACAACAATCAAACAGAATCAAACAATTCTCACAAGTTAGGTTCGAACAATCTTTAGACCAAGCCGAGTATTTCAAATGAGCTCAATATTTGCATAGGAAAGAGCAAACTATAGTTCATACGACAGCAACAATAGGATCTTAAACGTACGTTTGTTTAGTAAGAAACCGAGTTTTCATGGAAAGAAATGACCGAAGAAAGTGTTCCAATCCAACCTAATCAAACTAAGATCATAGTTACAAAAAGGTCGAGTGATGTTAAAATGAAGTTCATTAAGGCCTAGTGATCGTAAAATAGTTCACTTCATGCTCACTGTAATGAAGATTTTAGGTTCGATTATATTCTCTAGATATTAAACACTACGATAATTTAGTTCAGCATATCATGTCAACTCAATCAATATTAATGTTACGAGCATGTCGTTAACGGTATTAATTTAGCAGCTAAATACGAGCATCATCAAGAGTTAAGAAACATAAATCATATGTTTTTTTTTTGAAGTTTACGGATTAAATAGGCATAATATTCAAAGTTCACGATATAAATTTATAATTTATTCGAGATTTTATATGATATTCAATTCATGAGAGTAAAGTTTTGAGGAGTACTCACAAGCTAATGTAAATAACTTGATCAGCAATTGATTATAGTACGGTTAGAGATATAGCAGCAGAACGGAGTTTTATGCCATCTTCATCCCATTTGGACAATGGTGCGGTTGCTCCGGCAACAAACGCCTACGACAAAGAAGACGCTATGTCAAGACAAATTGGATGAGTTTGTAACAGTCCAAGCCCAAGCCCAAGTCCACCGCTAGCAGATATTGTACTCTTTGAGTTTTTTCTTCTGGGCTTCCCCTCAAGGTTTTAAAATGAGGAGAGGTTTCCACACCCTTATAAGGAGTGGTTCGTTCTCCTCTCCAACCGATATGAGATCTCACAATCCACCCCCCTTGGAAGCACAGCGTTCTCACTGGCACACCGCTCGGCGTCTGGCTCTGATACCATTTGTAACAGCCCAAGCTCACCACTAGCAGATATTGTCTCTTTGAGCTTTCCCTTCTGGGCTTCCCTTCAAGGTTTTAAAACGCATTTTCTATGGAGAGGTTTCCACACCTTTATAAGAAATGCTTCTTTCCCCTCTCCAACCGATGTGGAATCTCACAATCCACCCCCTTGGGAGCCCATCGTCCTCGCTGGCACACCACTCGGCATCTGGCTCTGATACCATTTGTAATAGCCCAAGCCCACCACTAGCCGATATTGTCCTCTTTGGGATTTCCCTTCTGGGCTTCCCCTCAAGGTTTTAAAACGCGTCTTCTAGAGAGAGGTTTCCACACCCTTATAAGAAATGCTTTGTTCCTCTCTCCAATCGATGTGGGATCTCACAATCCACCCCCTTTGGGAGCCCAACGTCCTCATTGGCACACCGTTCGGTCTCTGGTTCTGATACCATTTGTAATAGCCAAAGCCCACCACTAGCCGATATTGTCCTCTTTGGGCTTTTCCTTCTGGGCTTCCCTCAAGGTTTTAAAACACGTCTTCTAGGGAGAGGTTTCCACACTCTTATAAAAAGTGCTCTGTTCCCTCTCCAACCGATATGGAATCTCATAGCCAGACAGAACTCAAAATTTTAAAGTTATGTTTGCCATATTCACATACCAATTAATAAGAATTTACTGGCATGAACAATTTAACTTTGAATCAACTCTTATTCATACAAGTTCTACCATTTTACAACTTCATCCAAATGTCATAAAGCAAGTCAAAGGGCTCAAACTCACGTCTTCATCAGAGTAAGAAGTTTAGTATGTAAGGTAAATTGTATATCACAAACCTGTCCACTATTAACAGTTGCTACTAACGCGACGTGTTCTTCGTTCTTCCCAAACTCGTAGAAGTAATACGTCCTGAATTTAACGAAACAGAGGTAATCAAATGGAAATATGAAAGCTTATATAGGCAAAGAAGACTAGATCTAGATTATTATTTCATAGCATTGTTTATGTTCTTGAGTGTGAGTTAGGATCCACTAACTTCAACAACTGTCTAACCCTATCATACTTGGTTGCCAAGAAAACTCGTAGAATATAAACCGCAGGTACATGGCTACGATAGCTTGAACTCATTCCATCTAAACCTTAAGACGGTTGTCTAACCTTATCATACTTGGTTGCCAAGAAAACTCGTAAAATATAAATGTGATGTCCCACATTGGTTGGAGAGGAGAACAAACCACCATTTAAAAAGGTGTGGAAACCTTCCCCTAGCAGATGCGTTTTAAAGCCTTGAGGGCGAGCCCGAAAGGGAAAGCCCAAAGAGAACAATATCTGCTAGCGGTGGATCTGGGTCGTTACAAATGGTATCAGAGCCAGACACCGGACGATGTGCCAGCCTTCTCGCTGTTCCCCGAGGCTGTGTGCTAGTAAGGACGCTGGGCCCCAAAGGGAGGTGGATTTGGGGGCGGTTCCACATCGATTGGAGGAAGAAAAGAGTGCCAGCGAAGACGCTGGGCCCCGAAGGGGGGTGGATTGTGATGTCCCACATTGGTTGGACAGGAGAACAAACCACCCGTTATAAGAGTGTGGAAATCTTCCCTTAGCAGACGCGTTTTAAAGCCTGAAAGGGAAAGCCCAAAGAGGACAATATCTGCTAGCGGTGGATCTGGGTATTTACAATAAACCTCCGGTACATGGCTACCATAGCTTGAACTCATTCAATCTATCGCTCAATGATGGACTCTTTGGTGTACCGACACTTCCTACCTATTTTGTGGAACAATCGATCCGCACTTTAGATAGCTCGTGAGCCCTTTGAGAGGCATGCTCTATGGTTAGGTTCCTTCCTTTCTAGAGTTTTGATTTCTAAGGATTTCTATAACTAGCCTTTGCCTCTTCTTCTCAACAACCACAACCATTTTCGTAATCTCGAGTCGACTTTCTTTCTACAAGCTTTTGCTAAAGTGGCCTTTTCTTCATTTTGTATTATGCAATTCCATTGTTTCATTGATCTTAATCAAAGCTCGAAAAGATAAAAATAAATCTAACTAGCTAAGGACGCCTTGGTAGCATAGTTACCTGAAACCTTCATCGTCCTTAATTTTAAACGTTCGGGCCGAAAACAACGTTGCACCACCTATCATTGTAAGAACACCAAACCCAATAGCTAGAATGAAATGTGCAGCCAAATGACCACAAAAAAGTTACTTAGCATATTGAACACAAAATGTGTACCTGGAACAAAGATTTTTGCAGCCTCCCTCAAGGAACCTATATCAGTTATATCTTTCGCCTGTTTTTCGCAAGAAAAAACGGAAGCTCCTAAAACCGTTATCCATAAAACACGAACATAACTCAATAAGCACGTACGTAGAACTAAAACAGAATCTTTTTTATCGAAGTTCGTGACTAGAAACTTCAAAAACCTCTTTGGGAAGCTCAGAGTTAACAGTAAGCAAACAATCTTGGGCTTAAAAGCTCCAAAACATGACTTAACAGTTTAAGATTTGATGGAGATTTTCTCTAGGTAGAGCTTCTTAGTACGAAAGAGCCACCGAGCTTAGAAACGGTTTGCTAGATATGAACTGTTTAGTAAGAAATTGATGCTCTTTAGAATTACCAAATGAAAACTTCACAGCCATCATTGTGCTACCTCTAGAAAGGTGATCTTAAGTTGATTCGTTGGACGAGTGACAACGCTTAGAACTTCAGAGCTGTGTTAACGAACAAAGCAGAATGAATATAAGCCAAATACATAAAGCAAACAATATGAACGAAGAGAAATATCATTACCCATCAGGAGATCCAAACCGAGCTGCGAACGTTTTCGTTTTTACCTTATCTCCATAAAGAGATAGTCCAGCATTGAAATCCTACAAGCCCCAAGCACATAACTTAGCGAGCTGCAAATGATAAGCCTTTTACAAGTACAAGAAAAGGCCACAGCTACCGAGCATAAGGGAATGGTTATAAGAATGCCTAAAGGTAGGAGAGGAGTTGAACAAAGATATAGTCTAATTAGTAGCTGTTGTTTCTTTACATGAAGATCACATCAAGCTCTTGTGTGGAATACACTAATAAAATCAAGAAAAAATTCAACCCAAGCCCACCGCTGGAGATATTGTCCTTTTTGGGCTTTCCCTTCGAGTTTCCCCTCGAGGTTTTAAAACGTGTCTGTTAGGGAGAGGTTTCTACACCCTTATAAGGAATGTTTCGTTCTCCTCTCCAACCG
Organism: Cucurbita pepo subsp. pepo; assembly: GCF_002806865.2. NCBI lineage: Eukaryota > Viridiplantae > Streptophyta > Magnoliopsida > Cucurbitales > Cucurbitaceae > Cucurbita > Cucurbita pepo. The sequence continues at coordinate 12,409 of NW_019646945.1, forward strand.
ATTTGGGATCTCACAATCCACCTCTCTTAAGGGCCCAACGTCCTTGCTGGCACACTGCCCGGTCCCAAGCCCACCACTAGCAGATATTGTCCTATTTGGGTTTTCCCTTTAGGTTTCCCCTCGAGGTTTATAACGCGTTTGCTAGGATGAGGTTTCTACACCCTTATAAGTATTGCTTCGTTCTCCTCTCCAATCGATGTGGGATCTCACAATCCACCCCCCTTGGGGCCCAACATCCCCATTGGCACACCGCTAGTAGATTAAGCCCATCGGTCCACACAGTTGTCCATATACCAGTATTGTCCTCTTTGGGCTTTCCCTTCAGGTTTCCTCTTAAGGTTTTAAAACGCATCTACTATGGAGAGGTTTCTACACCCTTATAAGAAATGCTTCATTCTCCTCTCCAACCGATGTGGAATCTCACAGTCCACCCTCCTTGGGGACCAACGTCCTCACTGGTACACCACCCGCTACCAAGCCCACCGCTAGTAGATATTGTCCTTTTTGACTTTCCCTTTAGGTTTCCCCTCAAGGTTTTAAAACACGTATGCTAGGGAGAGGTTTCCACACCCTTATAAGGAATACTTCGTTCTCCTCTCCAACTGATGTGGAATCTCACAATCCACCCCCTTAGGGACCAACGTCCTCACTGGCACACCGCCCAGTACCAAGCCCACCACTAGCGGATATTTTCCTCTTTGGGCTTTTCCGTCGGGTTTCCCCTCAAGGTTTTAAAACGCGTCTGCTATGGAGAGGTTTCCACACTATTATAAGAAATGTTTCGTTCTCTTCTCCAACCATTCTAGGATCTCACAATCGAAGAACCCCAAAATCTGACTCTGTCTCTCAACCCCACCTAGCAACGCCAATAATAATTCTAAAGCTTGAGGTTAGAATTCCCAATCAAAACATTAAGGGGTATTCTCAAAGCCCTGAAGCTGGAGCCTTCTGCTTAATGCCATTGACATTAACAGCAACTAAACATGTGTGTTTCCAAACAAATATGAAGCGTAAATAACCTTAAACTATTCATATTGGTGGAAGCAGAGGTAACACACACAACACCACGATTAAACAAACAGAAATCAGTGAGGTATTTTGTTCATACCTCAGGCTCCGTGAGGTCTTCAAACTGAGGCGGCACACGAATGGAGAACCCATCACCATAAAACTGAAACCAAGACTTTGTATTTGCAAGGCCAGGAAGGCCTTGTTTCGAAGTAGGCGAAATTTGGGAAGATTGGGCAACTGGGCATTTTGGAATCAATGAAATTAGACAGAGTGAAGCTGTTTTGAGGATGAAATGTCTCTTGGAATTGGAATTCAGCGATGTAGGCTCGTGAAATCCGACGGTGGTCGGGTGGGGGACGGCGGCGGTGGGGTTTTGCTGAAGGTTTGGAGGGTGGAGGCATAAAGAAAGAAGAAGGGCCATAAGGAAATTAGGATAGCTTTCATATCCAATGTAGATAAAGCTGATTTATTTTATTTAAAATTACAACGAGGATGGCTTCATAATACTTTAAAACTCTATCCATTTACAAGTTTACACACAATTGGCTTAATCTTTTAGCTTTTTTAGGAGCGTAAGCAACAATCTCATATATAAACTTAGGAGGTCGGAAATGGGTTTTCTCTTTTTTAGTAGATATCGAACCTATAGACGATGATCTCGAGTAATGTTGACATGTACAGAGAAACCCAGTTGATGATAAAGTATAATCGAATGGAAAAGAGACATTTTCAAATGCTCATACTCTTTTGGTGGTATGAAAATAGTCTACTTTTAGGGGATCTTGTGACTCGTCTTGTGTTCTATCTACATGCTCGCTTGTCTCATTTTGATAAGAGATATCCTAGACTCATTCTCAAGTAGGAATGAGATAATTGGTACGAACATGCTATATTACTTTATTTCTTTTTCATTATTTTTCCTTTCGAGCTACGTGTCATAATCACACTTTTTTTAGCAACGGATTTGTCGATTGTGCGATACTCACTCTCAGCACTGAGTGAGCCAAGCCAATTTAGGATTGGCAGGCCGGACAACGTATGTTTAGGCTTCTGACCCTGTTTCTACGAATAAGATTTTAGAAAACGGAGAGAAATTTTTTAAAGAGAGTTTGAAAGCAAGATTGAGAGAGAAAAATTGAAAACAATGTTATATGACTACTAACAAAAGGCAACACAATGACTTAAATAACATATTACTTTCCAGATAGGGAGAATCTAACAACTAGTCGTACCCCTAGATTACATTTTAAGATGATTCAAGTTTGGTAGGCCTAGACGTGATTTCGTATAATGGTCATACAAAATCTAGGTGAGAGGAGTTGACGACTGGTCACATCCTTCTATAGTACATTCTATGGCATTTCACGTCTATCCATCGTAAACATGATTCTACCGAAATGTATTGGTATATAACGAGCATCAGGAAAGCGATAAAGTGATACAAGACAAGAGTTTTGGTATATAACGAGCATATAACCATGGATAACACGCCTACCCGTTGGACACTGAAAAAAAGGAGGGGAAGAAATTGATCTTTGCTAAAGAAGAAAGAAAGTTGTGGGCAAGAGAGTAGTTGTCCCTACCAAAGAAAATCCCAAACCACTCAATTCCTCATGGAACCAACACACCTTCAACCCCATTTCCCCTCTGCAATCCATGTNGATAGATGGGTCTTACATGAACGCTATCCATCCTCAAGAGTAGTTGTCCCTACCAAAGAAAATCCCAAACCACTCAA
>NW_019646946.1:0-236 GCF_002806865.2 Cucurbita pepo subsp. pepo
AAGTTGTGTGTTGTGTTGTGAAAAATATGGGGAAGGGATGAATTTAAATAGAGAAAATCCCCAAAAATAAGAATTTATGCCACTCAAGATTATAGATTCTTGCATTTGATTTTGAGTGACTTAGAACATTGATTGTCCTTCGTATTTTATTTGGAAATCATGAGTACAGTGGATGGAGTTTAGCAACACTGGAAGTTGAAAGTGCATTTTGAAGTTTTAAACCTTTTTTTTTTTTT
>NW_019646946.1:7027-8747 GCF_002806865.2 Cucurbita pepo subsp. pepo
TAAAGCTGAGAAGTGGCGGGTTGGCCTCCACTATGAAAAAGGGAGGTCCCCCATTTCATTTGATCATCCTAAATGAACGGTTCGAGCCAGTCAGAGAGTATACTTTCTGATGTCTCAAGGCCAAATTTTTTTGTGATTTGCTCGGACTCTTTCCTCCTAGTTTCAATTTTTAGAAAGCGTTCAAAGTTTGTATGTATGACTACCTTCTGGCTAGTTAAATTTTTTGAATCGAGTTTAAATTATTTATGCATGATGAGGCCTAGTTTAAATTATTACGAGTCAGTTTCAAGGCCCAATTGTTTCATGGAACCTCTTCTTTATTTTTTCCTCAACCTAAAAGAATTTTTTTTTTTGAAGAAGTCTTTTTGGGTGAGACTTTAATTTTGAAAAATAATCCAGTGCTTGCAACTCGTATTTTCCTTTTCTTGGGTAGCTCATTCTACAATGTTTTAACTCTCGATTCCTACTTCAAAGTTACTCAAATTGATCCTCTTAATGTAAAGAAATTCTTAATTGAAAGAAAAGGGATGGTAGAAAGGAATTATTCAACACTTGCCCCAAAATTCTACCAAAAACGAATTTCTTTCAATTGGGCACGTTCTTGAGGTTATTTTTCTTCATGATCTTCTATGAAAATACTTTTTGGAGGTGCAGAACCTTGTTAGAATTTGTTTTGGTCGACGAACTTCTATGTAGGCTCGATTTAATTTTTAAGCTTACTTTGAAGTTCTTCAATGGCGGATCGGATTGGGGGAATGGTTTTTAGGCATTTTTAATCCTCGATTCCTTCATAAATCTTGATTGTAATCTTGTTTAGAAGCTGTAGGAACAAGTTTAAAGGGGAATAAGGGAGAATTTCTCTCGAATTTGGAAGAAATCTGAGAGTAGGAGACCCAAAATCTAAACGCTTATTGCTTGTGATTGAGAGATCGATTCAACTTGATTCTTGTTCCATACTATTGCCTCATCTTCAGACTTCATAGGGAAAACTTACACCGATGCTGAAACCTCCATCATTGTCGTGATTTATAGATTAATTTTCTAGATAATTCATAAGAAACATCCTCTTTAATCATCAGGGAGCTATTGACTTCCCATTTGAATCCAGACTTATTAATGTGGTGATCTCGAACATTCTAGACTTTGTCCAATTTTGGAGGGATTCAATACTGGTTTAGATTTAATAGATTGTGTGTAGAAGGTCAATGGGGAAGTTCTTATTTTGGAAAGGGAATTTCATAATTATCCATATTTTAAGGGTTATTTTAGTAATGTGTCATTTTCTAAACATTTTATTATTATTTTTCAAAAAAAAAAATAAATAAATAAATTTTTTCTAAAACTTTTTCATGAGAGGATCATTTTCCTTTCTTATGAAACTCATTCTAGATAAAGAATTAAAAATGCCCAAAGTTCCTTATAAATTGGAAAAAAGAATTCCATTTGCGTTTGCCTCTTCTTTTTCCATCCTTTTTCAAATGCCTTAAATCTTTAAATTAATTCTTAGGGTCTAGAAATTACTTCCTTCAGACGCTGTTCTTGCTTAAATGCATTAATTCATTCTCTTGATTTCCTTGGGTTAGTTTTATCCTTACTTTGGGTTGTTGCACTCGCATTTTGTGATACATAATACTTCTCTATGTTATGCTACACACACCATGTTAACATGTTTATGTCAGGATTATGAAATACGGTTGAATAAAGTATGTTATTCATGAAA
>NW_019646946.1:14491-15133 GCF_002806865.2 Cucurbita pepo subsp. pepo
TATTTTCATTAAATATTTACTTCTTAATCCAACAAATATTATTGGTCAATTTTGCTAATTGATTTTCTTTCCAAAATTTTATTTTCTTTCTATATTTTCTTATTTACTATCTAAGTTTAGTTAAGACGAGTTTTGTTGGACTGTATTTCCTCATTTTATTTTAATTCTCGTTTAATATATTCAAGGCCAATTTTTTAATATTTTTGGACTACTTAGGTTACATTGTGATTTATTCAAACTCTTACCTAAAATGTTATTGATTCTAATCTAAATAATTGGATAAGGAAAAAAAATCTAAATCGATTTAAAATCTTATTGATTCTGAGTGATTTGAACTCAATAAAAAAAATCTAAATTATTAGATAAGGGAAAAAGATATAAATTGATTTCTAATAGATTGATAAACGAAAAAGAAGGTCTGAAATATAAAGATGAAATCTCTTTCTAGGTAGATCTAACTTACAGACAAAATCTATTATCAAGATAGATCTGAGCTTGTAAATCCAGATAGACATTTATGTTTCCTCAAACCACATTTTTTTTTTGTTTATGTTTCCAGAATTGTGTGATAGGTTGAGGAGAGATTATTGGGACAATGGACGACAGTTAGGAGAGAAGGGGAAGAATTGTTTTTATTTTTTT
>NW_019646947.1:0-11485 GCF_002806865.2 Cucurbita pepo subsp. pepo
GAGATTTTTAATTCCTTATCTAGAAGGAATTTCAAGATGTTGAAGACCGGAGGAATGACCAACAAGAGATGAAGAATTTTTAGGAAAATTATGGATTTTTCGAGAAAATAATAATAAAATATTCGAAAAGTGGCAAATTACCAAAATACCCTTGAAGTTAAGGATAATTACGGATTTACCATTCTGCTAAAAAATCAGAACCTTCACCGTGCCTTCTGCACAAAATCCCTCGAATGTCGAGTCTCAACCGTTGGATCTCCTCCAAACTTGTATATATTCTAGAAAACTCACGGATCGTCACATCCAACGGCTAGGATTCAAAACCAACGTCGGTGAGGCTCTGATCGGAATAGATATTTCCAACGGATTTTCGAGAAAATCCAACCGATAATTCACGATGATTCTGAAGCTTCCAATGTTGGTTTAAGTTTCCCCTATAAATTCTGTAGTTGGGGCAATCGTTTGGAACAAGAATCGAGCAAGGTCGAGCACCTAGCTGGTGTTTAGATTTTGGGTCTCCTACTCTCAGGATTCTCCCAAATTCGAGAGCAATTCTCCACCATTTCCTTTCAAACTTGTTCCTATAGCTTCTAAACAACATTACCCACAAGTTCTATGAAGGAATAGAGTCCTGAAAGTGCCTAGAAACCATTCGCCCAATCCAATCTGCCATTAAAAAGCTTCAAGGAAAACTCAAAATTCCAATCCAAGGATATACAAGTATTCTTCGAGCAAGGACGACCCCAACAGGTTTCTCCACCTCCAAGGAATGTTTTCATAGAAGACCGCGAAGAGAAATAACCTCAGGAATGTTCCCAATTGAAGAAAATCCGTTTCGGGTTCAAATTGGAGGTAAGTGTCGAATTCCTATCTACGGCCACTTTTTCTTCAAATTAAGGATTCCTTTAGCTTCAGAAAAAAGAAGATGAGTAACTTTGATGAAGGAATAAAGAGCTGAAACGTCAAAGAACAAGATACCCAAGAGATTGTAAATCGGAGGCGTCAGGTAACTTGCAGACCGAGAGTGATTTCTCAAAATTAAGGTCCTACACTCAAAGTCATTCCTCCAAACTAATTCCTTTAGGTTAAGGGAACAATAAGGAAGAGGTTTCGTGAAGAAATCGAGCCTAAAAAACCCCTAGAATCGGCTACCCAATAAGAAATCCTCTGTTTTTACTCCAGCGAGAAATCATATTTTGGACGAAATTTGGAAGCAAATATCTTAGGCTACAATCCGATGAGAAGGTATAAAATCAATCCCTAGCTCTTCCTTGTAACACCTTCTTTAAGTTTTATGAAGGAATCGAGGGGACAAACAGTGTGATAGGAGTTGGGGAGGGCGAGTTTACGACGGCGGCGCGAACGGTCGCACGCGCCTTCTCCCCGTCTGGAGGAAGAAGACGATGACGTGGGCGGTTCAGTTGAACTGGCCATGTCAACCCAAAACTCAACCTTCCCTCGGTTTTTCTCAATTTTAACCCCCTTCCAGATGGATTCTCATGAAAAACTCTATGGTTCCAGAAAGTAGACATAATAAGGAGTGTGTGAAAGGAAAGTTGAGGTAAATCGGGTACCGGAAGCTCAAGAACAGAGGTCCTGAATGTCGACAACGAGGTAAGTAGCCACCTTGGATTTTTTTGTTAAGAAATACTTGCAGGAATCGCTTGGATTTTCATATGAACACCAAGTACGAACTAGGATTAGATGAAAGAAAAACTCAAAGAACCGCGAGTTAAGACCTTAAACCTATCAAATTGCTCGGTAATTAGGTAACATTAGAATAACCCACTAGATGAACTCCGCTGCCTATAAAATTTTAATTCTGAGCATATTATAGCATTTTGAGGTTCTAAATGAAGTTTAGTAGTCATTAGATAAGGATAAGTGGGTAAACCAAGAAATGGTGCAAAATGACCATAATGCCCCTAAGGATATCTACCTACAGTTCCTGACCTAGATGACCTCCAAATGCTATGAAACCCTGAAGTAGATCCTATTTTATGATGTTTGATGATTTTGTAAAGTTGAAAGGCATTGGAACACGTTAAGTAGCAAAACCAAGAATTAGGGGTGAAATGGCCAAAATGTCCCTAGGACTCTTATGAGATTTCAAGGTCTATACGTGCTCCGGATGATTTGCTACTTCTTATAAGGTCGATTATGAAGGACATGAAGATAAGTTTGAGGTTTCAAGTTGATTGGAGTAAGTTTGGAACCTAAACCAAGTTAGGATCCAAGAAACACCTAAAGGAAACACCACAAGACTTCAGACTCTTCTAGAACCCTCTAAAGAACTCCCTAAGAATCTATGACCTTCTAGAACAACTTACACTAAGATGGGTTCATATGGTTACAAATACAAGTTACAACTTATGTCTCAAGGAATTAAGGACCTTAGAAACTTACAAGATTAAGAACCAAGAACAAACAACACACAAGCTTTACAACTACCCAAGTAAGAAGAATGCTAGGTACCACTCAAGGACGAGGGATCAAGGTCCCCAAACTCAGAAACAGAAACTCAAGAATGCTAGGTAATACTCTAATAATGTTCAAAGTGACCCATGACCTCCCACTAAGCGGTGTCCAATAATTCCTCTTCTAGGTGGGATGCTTGCACCATGTTTCCTTTGCAGGATGTCATGCCTCAAGTTTCCCTCACCTATTAGAGATGCCCTGCAGATTTGCAGGATGCCATGTTCAAGTATGCACCGAGCAAGTGACCTTTATGGTTTATCAAGGGGAGTAGTCTATGGTCACGGAGGAACAAGAAGAGAGTAAGTTACCTTAGCCACAAATCAAGAACCTCCTAAGACCTCCCACGGTACAACATGTTCATGACTTAGACTACGCTACTTGGAACGCATGAAGCCATTAGCGTAGGTAAGCAGACTATATTATAGGGCAAGCCCTTGATGCAGTATTAAGACTACATCGCTTGGAACGTAAGAAGTCTTGGATGTAGGATTTCAGACTATGTCGCTTGGAACGCATGAAGCCTTGGGCATAGGTTAAGCAGACTGTATTATAGGGCAAGCCCTTGATGCAGTTTTAAGACTACATCGCTTGGAACGTAAGAAGCCTTGGATGTAAGTTTTTAGACTATGCCGCTTAGAATGCATGAAACCTTGGGCATAGGTTAAGCAGACCATATCGAAGGGCAAGCCCTAAGATGCGGTAAGACTACGTCGCTTGGAACGCATGAAGCCTTGGACGTAAGTTAAAGCTGTGTCGCTTAGAACGCATGAAGCCTTGGACGCAAGATTCTCAGGTACATGTCTAGTGCCGTAAATCCTAGGGGAAGTGTCTCGGAGAACGAATCAATAATAGAACAAGAACCAAGAATACCAAGAACAAGAGAAAGATCAAGGACTAGAACATGGATCAAGATCCTAGTTCTAAGGACAAGAACCAGGAACAAATGACCAAGAACCAAAAACCATAGTGCTAAGGCCCTTAAAGAAAAACCAAGGTTTTAGGGTTTAAAAACCAAGGTCCTCAAGAAAGATCAAGATAAGAACCCTAAGTCAAGAACAAGAATTAAAGGAGCTTAAGTACTTAAAACAAGAACAAGATCAAGAACAAGCAAGAACAAAGAATGTGGTACCCTAGCATATCAAGGACACGATTAAGAGCCTACAAGTAGGCTACTTACTGAGTCTTGTACTCATTCCTTATTCTCCAATTTTTTTCCAGGTAATAAGGAGCTGGTCGAGGTCGGGAGCGGAGTCTGGAGCAGGTGCCATAGACTAACCTCACCTGTCGTCTCAACCCTTTTATTTTAAAATGTTTTGCGTCTGTTCCTTATTCTGTCTTTTAACTATTATGTTGTATTTTAAATTACTAATGTGCGCACACTATTTTGGTATAATGTAAATTATGTTTTAAATTTTAATGATTTTATTTCGCAAAAAAATTTACCCGTCTTTTTGAGCCATCGCATCAGCCATGTCCTTACAGAGAGCTTCATTTGTGTAAATGAGTGCAAACAATGGCCAACAATTCCTTGAGTGTACACGTGAATAAAGTGTTGAGTGTTCACGTGATAAAGTGTTGTGAGGTCTTTTGTATTTTCTTAACCTACTTTTGCAGCAAAGTTTTACAAATAGATTCGACGATGAATCCTCTTGAAGAAGTGGAGAATGATACGAATCAAGACATCTCAACCATGCAATAATTTTAAGGAAATATAAGCTTAAGAAAGATGAGTTTTATTTATCCTAGTTAAAATTTTTTTTTTGTGGATCTCACTAATGTATTTTATGAATTTTATTCACATTTAGGTTACATTTACGGTAACAACAAGGAAAAAAAGAAAAGAGTTAGCGATCTCGTGGGAGCAACCACCCTCGCATCAGAAATCTCGCGATAGACATAAATGCATTTTATGACTTTTTATTTCCTTAATGCATTTTCAGTGAGCGCCAAAGATCTAGTAGAAGTAGAAAACAAGCTAGAGAGACAAAACCGATAGACTTTTGGATCCAGGTTCAACACGGGTGGCCCAACAAGCACTAAATCACTCCCAGCAGCCCACGACCTGAAAAGGACACTCTTCGAGAAATGCATGCGTGACCTGACAAACTAGTCATGCTCTTCTCATGTGTAGCGCACACGCTTCCCACGTCAGTCGCAACTCACACCACTCGTGTGTCAACTCCATCATCATTTGTTTTCTAGTTTTTGGATATATATGTTTATTATCATTTCTTATATGTTTTCGATTTATTTACGAATTTTATTTTTATTATGTAAGTCCATGGGACTGATGAAACATTTAAAATGAATATTTCCACATAAAAAGATCACATCATGCATATGGTACGACTCTATTTTAGTAAAAAAAATAAGATCGTTACATTTTCATAGTGGTTAATTATAGTCCTAAAAGTATGAATGACACAACTCTTAAAATTCATCATTTTCATAGTGGCTAATTATAGTCCTAACAGTATGAATGATACAACTCTTAAAATTCCTAGGGGAAGGTTAAGGGTTTCGTGTTGAGGCTATATATAACCACTTATGTTGTCTTGTAGACTTGAAAAAGGTAGTAAAAAGATCATTTATGCCTTCTTTTAACTAAGTAATAAGTTTTTTTTTGTAATGCTACGTAGTTTAGGTTGTATGTTTAGTATCATCTAAGCTTGACATGATCGATCTTGCCTGCGGAGTGATTCAAATCTCAAACAAGTATTTTTTTTTCTCTAAGATATTCAATCAACAAAGTAATTCGTTATCATGAAGCATGATTTAACTTCGGTTTGATGACGGAGACGCCTCGTGGAGGGACACTGAAAGAAGGACAATCAAACCAAAAAAGATAGGTGAGTGATGTGTGGTTCGCTGCCACTTTTATGTATTGTAGGATAAGTAGTGTCCCTTATTTTTGCTGACTATGTTATTTCACATGTAGTATGATGATATCAAAGCTAGGTTTCAATCGTGGGACGTGTGAGTTATGGGCCCACCACGCTTCTGCTGATATTAATTATTTTGATCTCTAGCTTTCATCATAGATGTTTAGTTCACTTATGGCAAACTTTGAGACAGTATATAAAAAGGTATTAACGGCCCTTCAACACTTATATCTATCTCCATGACTTGAGACATTCTAACTTTACTTTTGATGTTTGTACTACTTTTTCTATATTTGTACTACTTTTTTTTATTTTTTTTTATAGTAGTATGATTGGGTGTCCTTTGCTTTTCTTCGTCGCGAGATAGCTTTCATCTACGCTTTCCGTTATGATGTTCGATGATTTGAGCAGACTGTGAGTCTTACCTGATTGGGGGGCTCTCATCTACAATGAGATGCAACGTGTTGTGTCGCACATGATTAAACATGCATGCATAGGCGGCGTGTGTGGTCAAACAAGTTTGAATTCCACATAAGTGATGTTTGAATTCCGAAAGAAAATCCTGCCTAAGGTCCAACAAAGCCACAAAGCCGGGTGAAAAATGTGAATGGGGATTGAGTACTCCTAATAGTTTAAAAAAAAATAAAAATAAATGACAGTTATGGGATTAAAAACCAATCCCTTTTTAAACGAGAGACTAAATCTAGCACCTTGGACCACTAAGCCAAACTATCCCAACAATTGTGTTTGGACTACTAAGATAGTCGAGCTATCTCAAGACATGAGATTGCATCACGATGCATGGGTCGTGTTGTTGGGAACCGAGATGACCATGAGATGCAATGTTGTTGTGTTACAAATGATTGAACATGCACGCATAGGCAGCGTGTGCGGTCAAAAAAGTTTTAATTCTACATTATTCATGTTTGAAACCCATAGGCAAACCCTGCCTAAGGTCCAACAAAGCCACAAAGCCACAAAGCTAGATGAAAAATATGAAAGGGAATTAAGTACTCCTTAAGGTTTGTCATGATCGTGTCAAGATCACAAAGCCGCACATTTGAAAAAGTATGACTTTGACACGATGCACTGGTCGGAGTTGGGCTAGACTCTCTCCATATTAGACGCGTTTTAAAACCACGATGTTAACAACGATAAATAAAAATTCAAAACAAACAATATGTGTTAGCAGCGGGCACGAGGCTTTACAAAAAATTAAAATAAATAACAACTGTGGGATTTGAATCCATGCCCTTTTGAACCAGAGTCGAAGTCTAGCACCTTAGACAACTCGGCCAAACTATCCCGACGAATGTGTTTGGACAAATCAAGATAGTCGAGCTATCTCGAGACATGAGATTACAATATGATGCATGGGTTGTGCTGTTGGGAACCGAGATGACGATGAGATGCAACAATGTTGTGTCGCACATGATTGAACATGCACGCATAGACGGCGTGTGTGGTCAAACAAGTTTTAATTCCACATTATGGATGTTTGAATGCGGAAGAAAAACTCTGCCTAAGGTATAACAAAGCCATAAAGTCGAGTGAAAAATGTGAATAGAGATTGAGTACTCCTTTAGATTTGTCGTGAGCGTGACAAGATCACGAGACACTGGTCGGAGTTGGTTTAAAGTCTCTTCATAATAGACGAGTTTTAAAACCATACCCTTTTAAACTAGAGCCCAAATCTGGCATCTTAAACCACTCGACTAAACTGTACGACAGATGTGCCTTGACAAACCAAGATAGTCAAGCTATCTCTAGACATGAGATTGCAATACGATGCATGGGTCGGACGATGAGATTGAAAAAGTATGATTTTGACAGCTGTGGGATTTGAACCCACGCCCTTTCGGACCAGAGCCTAAATCTGGCGCCTTAGACCACTCGGCCAAACTGTCCCAACGAATGTGTCTAGAAAAACCAAGATGATCGAGTATCTCAAGACATGAGATTGCATCACGATACATGGATCGTGTTGTTGGGAACCGAGATAACGATGAGATGCAACATTGTTGTGTCGCACATGATAGAACATGCACGCATAGGCGGCTTGTGTGGTCAAACAAGTTTTGATTCCACATAAGTGATGTTTCAACGTTGAAGGCAAACCTTGCCTATGGTATAACAAAGCCACAAAGCCGAGGTGAAAAATGTGAATGGAGATTGTGTACCCCATAAGGTTTTTGGCGAGCGTGTCAAGATCACGAAGCCGCACATTTGAAGAAGTATGACCGTGACACGATGCACTGGTCGGAGTAGGGTTAGACTCTCTCTATAGTAGACGCGTTTTAAAATCATGAGGTTTTTATAATATGTGCTAGCAGCGGGCTTGAAGGTTTACAAAAAATGAAAATAAATGACAGCTGTGGGACCACGCCCCTTCAAACCAAAGCCTAAATCTAGCACCTTAAACCACTTGGCCAAACTGTCCCGAGGGATGTGTCTACACAACCAAGATGGTCAAGCTATCTCGAGAAGCTATCTCGAGACTTGAGATTGCATCACGATGCATGGGACGTGTTGTGAGGAACCGAGATGACGATGAGATGCAACGTTGTTGTGTCGTACACAATTGAACATGCATGCATAGGCAGCGTGTACGGTGAAACAAGTTTTGATTCCACATAAGTGATGTTTGAATGTCGAAGGTAAACCTTGCCTAAGGTCCAACAAAGCCACAAAGCTAGGTAAAAAATATGAATGTAGATTAAGTACCCCATAAGGTTTTTGGTGAGCGTGTCAAGATTAGAGGCCGCACATTTGAAGAAGTATGACCGTTACACGATGCACTGGTCAAAGTAGGAACATAGTAGACGCATTTTAAAACCATGAGTTGGACAGCACCCATAGAGTATTTATTTAGAAGAGTTTGGTGAAGTTCCTAATCCCTAGGAGATGCATTTATAATCGTGAGGTTGAAGGTGAGGGAGGATATTTGTTAGCGATAACCTTGAATTTATCTTTTATTTGATGTTATTTATTGTTGGTGTCAGAGAACCAGGTTTCGATCCTGAGACCTGTGGGTTATGGGCCCACCAAACTTCCGCTGCGCCACTCTGATTTGTTAATTAATATCATTTTGATCCCTAACAGATGCTTTTAAAATCTCACGACGATACGTAACGGGCCAAAGTAGACAATATTTGCTGGCGGTCGACTTGGCTATTACATAACCTAAATCACCATAAGTGAATCCAAGGAATCTTATGCTTACACTCTTCATTGAGAGCGGTAGTTATCCTTCGAGAAATATACTTTGGAAGTCCTTCAATGAAGCGCATCATCCATAATTAAAGGGTACTATCATATCTTGTCATAACTTTAGTTACAATTATATCTTTGTACCATCAGAAGTATCTAACTTTTCGCATCTTATAATCATAAGAATTACCTCGAAGCCTATAGGCGCTAGCTCCCATCAACATTTTGTTGATTACATTTACAACTAGATGACTGGATAGACCATCTATATTCCACTTACGTATGCATGTTCCTCTTGAGAGAGATTGAGAGATATGTCTATTGTATTGCGAGAAAATTGTAAATCTATTACTTCAAAGAGTTGTGGTGTGTTTCGATCTAACATTTTTGTTTAAAAGCCTCCATTGTTGCTCTCTCCAAAGCTTCCAATTCTATTTCTTGTTTATCTTATTCTTGAGAGAGATCTATTGTATTGTGAGAAAATTGTAAATCTATTACTTCAGAGAGTTGTGGTGTGTTTCTATATGATTTCAGACAGTTGTACCGGTTTGATCTTGAGCCGTGGAAACGATTGAGTTTGCTCTTGAACTCGTAAAAAGAACGGTATATCGGTTTGATCCTGAGCCGTGGAAAGGATTGAGTTTGCTCTTGCACTCGTAAAAGGATCGGTGTAGCGCTTCGGCTCGGGCTCTGATCCGAGGAAAGAGTCAGAAAGTTTTATTAAAATTCTCAAGAGGCGCTTGGGTAGTGGATTATGTCGAGTTTGACCGAAACACTATAAAACTAAGGTGTTATATTTTCTAACCCTTTTCCTATTTAAATTCCTTTTTCTATTTAAATTCTAAATTATTGTTAATTTTTATTGGATGGTATCAAGTTTTATTGTTATTAAAAAAAAAAAATTATTGTTGAAACCCTATTCAACCCTTCTAGGGTTGTCATATCAATCTAACAAGCTCTCCATACAAACTGAATTAAATAGAGGAATTCGCTAAAATTGATGGAATGAGAAAAGAGAATAAGAAAATAGAGAGTTATCCCGTTTTGTTGTCATTCTGGAAGTTTTCTTCCCTTGAGCTCTCACGTTCTCTTTGCCCTAATCAATCCATCAATCCTTGTTGGTCTCCTTTTCCTTCTGCTGTCAATAGTGCTCGATTAGGATTTTCTTCTTCTTCTCTGGTTTCACAGCAACGGAGGCTGCTGCTGTCTAATCTGATTTCTCTCCCCAAGTGTGGGCCCTACGTTGATGATGTCTAATCCGATTTCTCTCCCCCAAGTGTGGCCCCTCCCTATTTTAGGTATTCTTTTCCTTTTATAATGCTTGTTTCTTCTAATTTAGGGCTGAGAAAGGATAAAATTGTCCACCTAAGATGTTTCTAATTTGGTAGCCAACTATCTACGTGGACTGATGATGTGGATTAAAATTTCCAGGTCATCCCTGAAAAGTTTACTTTCCGAATTGCTTCAGCATCAAGGTCTGCAATTTATTTCCAGATTTGTTGATTGCTTCAGCATCAAGGTCTGCAATTTATATCCAGATTTGTTGATTGCTTCAGCATCAAGGTCTGCAATTTATTTCCAAATTTGCGAGCAGTGTTTTTTTCCAGATTTTCTATAGCATCATGGTTTCAGCATAAATGTTCTAGAATTTTATCAAATAGCTCAATTAAGCGTACAATTAAGCTCGATTTTTGGAAATTAATCTTCTTTTCATATTAAACCACAATTGGCTATTTCATGTATACTAATTAGAATAAATGGAGCAATTAATGAGAAAATGGTGAGTATAAGTGCAAAATTAACCGTAAAAAGACTTGATATAACTCTACTCTTGGAGAGTTATCAAAAAACGAAAAAAAAAAAAGAAGAAAAAGAAATAAGGTTGAAAATTACCAAAAGAAGAGACGAGGAGCAATATCATCGCAATAATGAAAGCCAAGTTGAGACTAAGTTTGTTTGCGATTATGTTGTATTGTAAATGGTTTGATGGGATGAAGTTGGTTTCATTGTTGTCCATCCCATTGTATAATCTTTGGGACAATATTCAATTAATTTGCTAATATGAATTTTAGAAATACAACATTAAATGGGATGTTATGAATTTAATACACTAAGATTACCATTTACAAACTTAATGTAAAGACCACGAAAGGGATGCAAGTAGTGAATTGGGATCAAGTTTTTATTTCTTCCAAAGGATGGAAAGAATTAAAAAAAAATATATATATATATAANACAACAGCCCAAGTCCACCGCTAATAGATATTGTCTGCTTTGATCTGTTACAATAGTCCAAGCTTACTGTTAACAAAAATTGTCTTCTTTGATATGTTACAACCGTCCAAGCCCACCGCTAAAAAATATTGTCCGTTTTGAGCCGTTACATATTGCTCTCAACCTCACGGTTTTAAAACGTGACTGCTTGGGAGAAGTTTCTACGAAATTATAAGGAATGCTTCGTTCCCCTTTCCAACCGATGTGAGATCCCACAGTTACATTTTTATTATACTTCGAAGTTTAGTTTCCATTTGGTTATTGGTTCGAATATTTTACATTTTACTCGTAGTTGTCAGTAAGGCTCACTTTGGTCTTTAGCATTATCTTTTGGTTAATTAATTTAAAATAATTATGATGCTGGTCCATTTTGTATCATATCGAAGAGATTCCTAGGTTCGGGCAGAAGAAGCAATATCACTCGATCACTATCAAACTAACTACAATATTTTTTGTCCGTGAGGATCCCAATCCAAACAGAGCGCCTTCTACTTCTAATAGGTCATGAACTAGATCAGAATCATTCTCAACGAGTCCATAAGAAGTGTTCCCATTTTATTCATCGGGTCCGGATAGAGACCAAAGGTCTTGAACGATCAATCCAGCAGAACAACTCAAAAAATAAAAAAGTATCGTTAATT
>NW_019646947.1:14507-15094 GCF_002806865.2 Cucurbita pepo subsp. pepo
AGAGTGTGTATGAACTATGGAGCTATAGAGTTCGAGATAGAGTCGAGTCTCGATTTTTGACTCATGATGTCTTTGTCATGTATATGATTCTTTATGATATGTTGTTATATGAATAATTTGTTGCATTAAATAGCTTCATGTGGAACGAGCATGTTAGTGTATCTTGTATTCGTATGATATACTATGACCCGAAACCTTGAGAGAAACAGCGAACTAAACAAAAATATCGTTTATTTATTATGAGAATTTAAATACCGGGTCACATCGATCAAGTTCTTTATGATCATCTTCATTCTATTGATTAGTTGTTTTGAGGAACTTCTTTGATCTCCTTGTTATCTTCTAAATGAATGTTCTTACTCATCTTCTCAGAGTTGGAGTTGAAGTTGAAGGGATGCTTCATGCCATGACAAAAGCAAATGTTTAATTTACAATCACAAAACACATTATCCCTACAATCATCTGCAGAACAGAATGAAATACCTTTAAGATAGTTGCCTTTTGTGCTTAATGGTTTGGTTGTACCTGCATACGTAAATNAACAGAATGAAATACCTTTAAGATAGTTGCCTTTTGTGCTTAATGGT
>NW_019646948.1:0-9335 GCF_002806865.2 Cucurbita pepo subsp. pepo
GAAATATAGGAACGAGTTTCGATACACTATACAAAAATGACTTTGCATGAACATGAGAGGATTCATGTTATAATTTATGTCGTAAAATCTTGTAATTAATTATTAATTTAAAAAAAAATTAAAATTATTAGTGTAATCTTGAATAGTACGTGGTTGTATAATAAGACAAAGAGTTTATAATATATAGATAAATTTAAGTATCTTATTTTAATAATATTATTAATATAATCTACTTTCTAATTAAATTACGAAATATTTAATTTATTTTTTATAAATTTATTATTTAAGAAGATTAATATTTAATGTCAAATTTATTTTTATTTTAAAATTCAAATAGGACATCTATTTTTTTTTTCCGTAAAATTTAATTACAATATAATTTTCTAAAAAATATTTACTAATAAGTATTTTTTAAATTTGGTAATTCATATAATTAAATAATCAAAAGAAATAAAAATGGCCGATGAAATTGATTATATAATCAACTTTTTAAAAAATTATGTATAAATATTTTTAATTTAAAACGACAATTAAGGAG
The DNA here is from genome assembly GCF_002806865.2 of Cucurbita pepo subsp. pepo. Classification (NCBI taxonomy): domain Eukaryota; kingdom Viridiplantae; phylum Streptophyta; class Magnoliopsida; order Cucurbitales; family Cucurbitaceae; genus Cucurbita; species Cucurbita pepo. The sequence goes on from NW_019646948.1 coordinate 539, forward strand.
CTACATTATAATATAATAAGATATGACTCACATACATATTTTTCCTTTTCAAATTTAATATATTAAATATTAATTTGAAGCTCAAATTAAATATATATTTTTTATCTTTTAAATTTTTATAGGAAAGATTTATTTCAACATTTTAAATTAAATTGATTCTTTTAATATTACTAACTTTTTAATGATATAAAATTAATTTATTAAACTTTTTAATTAATTATTTTTTCTTTTTACCACACATTTTTTGTGATTAAAAACGGGACCATTACATTATTTCGGGAAAAATTTATAAAATCACATCTATATTGGGTTTTGATCGGCTAGGCCAAGGACAAAAATGTAAATTTCTTAAAATATAGATATTTGTGTAATACGTGTCTTCAAATGATATATATATATATATATATATATATCCTTTAAATTAATTTTAAATTTAAATTTTTAGGACATTGGAGTTTGAATAAGGTATTTATCTTCGACTACGAAGTTAGAAGTTCAGAGATATATAGAGCTCTCGTTGAAACAAACCGAACAACGATTTGAAAGTCGAGAAGACGATTGAGGAAATGGTGGGGAAGAAGTAGAAGGTCAAACAGACAGCCAAAAAGGGACAAACTTTGAAAGCATTTCAAAATGGTGTGTTAGGAGACCAGACATCACACAGATTGTGCAGAAGAAAAGTTTGAAAAAGACAGAAAGTCAAATCCTCACCTCCAATTTGCTGCCAATGCAGAGCCTTCTTCATATCATGCTGAGCTGCGCATGCTCCTTTTTCTCTTGTTCTTCCCATCTTCCAAAAGCCACCATGTCTTTAGCTCCCAACACCTTTTCGGATTACATAAACAATTGTTCGTCGTCATTGTCGTTGTCATCATCAACCTTTGACTATGGCTTCTCTGTAATAATCATCCCTACATCTTGGATTCTTGTCTTTGTCACCTACAATCATATAAGATAATGAGTACTCTTTATTCGATATCGAAAGAATTGACACGATACATGGTACTTTGTTTCTTTGACTCATGTGCTGTCAATATAGCCTCTTTCATGTTGGTTGGTGTTAGTAGTAGCTCTTTCATTCGTTACTGACACCTTTGGTCGTCTACGGTTAGCTCTTTTAGCTCCATGTCAAGGGAAGGTATTGGAAATCCTAAGGGCCGAATCTAAGGCTTTGATCATGGTTGGAGCTTCCTCCGACTCGAACACTCGTCGAGCCTGTTGGGTCTTCCTAGCCTATGACAATGGTAAATGAAAGGGCCAAATCTAAGGCATTGATCATGTTTGGATCGTCCTCCCACTCGAACACTGGTTGAGCCTGTTGGGTCTTCCTAGCCTATGACAATGGTAAATGAAAGGGCCGAATCTAAGGCATTGATCATGGTTGGAGCTTCCTCCGACTCGAACACTCATCGAGCCTATCGGGTCTTCCTAGCCTATGACAATGGTAAATGAAAGGGCCGAATCTAAGGCATTGATCATGGTTGGAGCTTCCTCCAACTCGAACACTCATCGAGCCTGTCGGGTCTTCCTAGCCTATGACAATGGTAAATGAAAGGGCTTCCTTTTGGTTACGTTTATATATTGGGAACAAAGCTCAAACAAAGTTGTGGAAAGCTGATGCATCAAGTTTATATATTATAGGCTGTGACCAGCCAAACTACACAGCAGCACCCAGCAGAGAATAAGTTGTGAGAAATCAAAACTAAATGAACCTTTTCCCAGCAAATGCACACCCAATTCCTTGAATCTTTCAATCTATCTATAGTAAGAATTACCCGGTTCGTATTCTATCGAGCCGATCGACGCTTTTTCTTGCTCTTTCCAGCTGGTGATCGATGCTTTTCCGTGACTTTTCATGACAATCAACGCTCCTGCGAGACCTTTCCCCATGGTTAAAGGAGAGTCTAAACTTGTCTAACTTATCAGAGTGATTCTTCAGCTTCTCTGGTTGATCCATGCTCCGCCTCGGTTTTTCTCTCCTATCTGTACTCTTCCTTGGAATCTCGAAAAACTCGGTGCTCTTTCGTGGCTGCTCATATTGGTCTGTACTCATTCTAGTACTGTATCGTTGAGAAGGCGGTTTCTCAACTGTTAATACAAACTTCTTTAGATGTCTGATATACTCAGGATAGAGCTCCAGATTACAGTGGTTTCCTCCTTTTAGCCACAATGGTTCATATTTTTCTTTACAAAGTTCCCAAAGTTGCTTGCCATGAGAGCAATCAACCACATCATCTGAAGTTCCCTGTAAAATGATGTAAAAATCCCTTAATCTTGATAATTTCCAGGATACTTTCAAACTAAGTGTAAAAAATGCTGGTCGATAGACTCGGTTAATTTTGTTGATGTTTTCAAGGCATACAATTCTAAAAACCGAACCAAAACCGACAAGATGATACTTCCTCTTCTTCTACTCATAGCAGTAGAGCAAACTGACAATGTGAGATCTCACATCGGTTGGAGAGGGAAACAAAACATTCTTTATAAGGGTGTAGAAACCTCTCCCTAGTAGACGCATTTTAAAACCTTGAGGGGAAGCCCGGAAGGGAAAGCCCAAAGAGGACAATATCTGCTAGCAGTGAACTTGGGCTGTTATAGACAATATCACCGAACTCCTAATGACACTAAGGAAGATAGAAAGAACCAAAATACTTGACACATTCAAAACTGTGTCGCATCTTCCCCTCAAGAGAAAACCCATAGAGGACAATGTCTACTAGCGGTGGGTTTGGGCTGTTACAGACAATATTACCGAACTCCTAATGACACTAAGGAGATAGAAAGAACCAAAATACTTGACACATTCAAAAGTGTGTCGCATCTTCCCCTCAAGGGAAAACCCATAGAGGACAATGTCTGCTAGCGGTGGGCTTGGGTTGTTACAGACAATATTACCGAACTCCGAATGACACTAAGGAGATAGAAAGAACCAAAATACTTGACACATTCAAAATTGTGTCGCATCTTCCCCTCAAGAGAAAACCCATAGAGGACAATGTCTGCTAGCGGTGGGCTTGGGCTGTTACAAACAATATTACCGAACTCCTAATGACACTAAGGAGATAGAAAGAACCAAAATACTTGACACATTCAAAACTAATGCACATCTTCCCCTCAAGGGGAAACTCATAGAGGATAATGTCTGCTAGCGGTGGGCTTGGGCTGTTATAGACAATATATGAGAAATCAAAACTAAATGAACCTTTTCCCAGCAAATGCACACCCAATTCCTTGAATCTTTCAATCTATCTATAGTAAGAATTACCCGGTTCGTATTCTATCGAGCCGATCGACGCTTTTTCTTGCTCTTTCCAGCTGGTGATCGATGCTTTTCCGTGACTTTTCATGACAATCAACGCTCCTGCGAGACCTTTCCCCATGGTTAAAGGAGAGTCTAAACTTGTCTAACTTATCAGAGTGATTCTTCAGCTTCTCTGGTTGATCCATGCTCCGCCTCGGTTTTTCTCTCCTATCTGTACTCTTCCTTGGAATCTCGAAAAACTCGGTGCTCTTTCGTGGCTGCTCATATTGGTCTGTACTCATTCTAGTACTGTATCGCTGAGAAGGCGGTTTCTCAACTGTTAATACAAACTTCTTTAGATGTCTGATATACTCAGGATAGAGCTCCAGATTACAGTGGTTTCCTCCTTTTAGCCACAATGGTTCATATTTTTCTTTACAAAGTTCCCAAAGTTGCTTGCCATGAGAGCAATCAACCACATCATCTGAAGTTCCCTGTAAAATGATGTAAAAATCCCTTAATCTTGATAATTTCCAGGATACTTTCAAACTAAGTGTAAAAAATGCTGGTCGATAGACTCGGTTAATTTTGTTGATGTTTTCAAGGCATACAATTCTAAAAACCGAACCAAAACCGACAAGATGATACTTCCTCTTCTTCTACTCATAGCAGTAGAGCAAACTGACAATGTGAGATCTCACATCGGTTGGAGAGGGAAACAAAACATTCTTTATAAGGGTGTAGAAACCTCTCCCTAGTAGACGCATTTTAAAACCTTGAGGGGAAGCCCGGAAGGGAAAGCCCAAAGAGGACAATATCTGCTAGCAGTGAACTTGGGCTGTTATAGACAATATCACCGAACTCCTAATGACACTAAGGAAGACAGAAAAAACCAAAATACTTGACACATTCAAAACTGTGTCGCATCTTCCCTCAAGGGAAAACTCATAGAGGACAATGTCTGCTAGCGGTGGGCTTGGGCTTGGGCTGTTACAGACAACATTACCGAACTCCTAATGACACTAAGGAAGATAGAAAGAACCAAAATACTCGACACATTCAAAGCTGTGTCGCATTGATGCATAATCATATCCATAACCCATATGTTAAATAACAATGTACAAAACCATGAAGAGGAAATAGGTTGAAGACCATCCTTACATGAATGATGAGAATAGGGCAATTAACCTGCGAAACTTTGTCGATATTCTGCACATAGACCGAAAGAACAAAGTCCATTTACTACACATGGCATGGATATGAAAACCAATAAATCAAAAACACAATCTTACCTTATAGATATCGAACCAGTAAGAGCGTTTCACAGGATACATGACTCGTAGGCCAGAAAGTATTGGACTGTGCAAAACGGTAGCTCTTAGTCGAGGAAGTCGGGCTGCAAGATCCAAAGTCGGACCACTCCCAACAGATTGACCATATAGGATGATGTCTTCCTGCTTGGTTCCATAGCTTTCTTCAAGACACTTATATGCAGCCTCAATATCTGCATATGTATTTTGCTCAGATGGCTGCAACACAATAACAGGTCACAAATGAGACTTGAAAGATCCTATCATTGCATTGATATAGAATACAGTGCTGTTCTTTATCCAGAAGGAAAAATCCAACACACCTTTCCTGATGATTGACCGTAACCCGAATAATCGTACCTGCAAGGAGTAAAAGGCAGTGGTATCAGGAACAGTTGCATCTTATTGTTTCAGGATAATGTTAGATTGCGTAGACACGACAAGATCGAGAACTTCCATCGAACAAGAACACGAGCTNCGAATAATCGTACCTGCAAGGAGTAAAAGAGGCAGTGGTATCAGGAACAGTTGCTTCTTATTGTTTCAGGATAATGTTAGATTGCGTATACACGACAAGATCGAGAACTTCCATCGAACAAGAACACGAGCTTCATGAGCTTTAAAAGTCAGAAAATCAAGAGATGAGCATGGGATTCACATCATTTCCTACCCGTGCTTGAAATAACCTATGAATTAACAAATTCCTCGACGTAAAGGGTGTCATTGCTATGGCCTGCTTAAGATTTTATTGATTAAGATGCATGTCATAATTCTCAGAATCTAAATTGGCCAAAGATATAGCTCTGGAACTTCGATTTATAAGGATGATATGTTCATAAACTGAAACGAACATAGGNGTCATAATTCTCAGAATCTAAATTGGCCAAAGATATAGCTCTGGAACTTTGATTTATAAGGATGATATGTTCATAAACTGAAACGAACATAGGGAAGATGATGCCCACAAATATGGAAGATCTACCAAAATATAACTCACAAAAAGTTGAAACAGAACTTAAGCTCCACAAGTTGATGCTAAAGAAGTGAATCAAATTCTACAAGGAAACCAAGCAACAACAAAAAGTTCTATGAGAATTGCACCCTCCAACTATATCTCTTAAGTTAAACAAAATGCTAGCAATCAAGAGCATCANACACCCTCCAACTACATCTCTTAAGTTAAACAAAATGCTAGCAATCAAGAGCATCAATTGAGAAGATCACAGGGCTTAAACAGAGAGAACCAGATATCAAAACAGAGAGAACAGAAAGAAAGAAGTATGAATCCAAATGTTTAAGAAATGGGGAAAGAAAGTACCCCATTAGATTAACACGCAGGTGAATGCTAAGCTCGATGAAGAGCTCATACATTTGGCCCAGATCGGCGGCGTTGCCATGAGAATAGAGCAGAGTCGAAGTTGCCATCGGATGCCGGACATAGATTGCAACGATATCAGTGCTCCGGCGAGTGGGCAGTTTCAGAACTTCAACATTTTCGCGATGAGGGAAAGGGCTGAGAAGCAAAAGGCCAGTAAGATCATCGGTGATGAGCTTGTANCAGAACTTCAACATTTTCGCGATGAGGGAAAGGGCTGAGAAGCAAAAGGCCAGTAAGATCATCGGTGATGAGCTTGTACGAAGGTGGGTTCGGCGGGAAGAAGGCAAACTTGGCCGCCATGGATGAGGTAACGCCGCCCATATCGCCGCCGGCTCAAAACCCAGAAAAATGTTCAGATTCTACACTGAAAAAACGACTGATCAAATCGAATTTCCAGCACTCCTTTGGTCAACAACCCTTTGTTTTCCTTTTTCCAGACGATTCGATTCTTTTAGAGACAGTGGAAAAAAAGTACAGAGGATGTTCATCCAGTAACTACATTCTTGAAAGAATCAAGGCTTCACTCCCATGGTTTAGAGCGAGGAGGAGGGGGGGTGGAATGGTGGACCAGAGCTCAGAGAATGGTGTGGAGGTTGAATTATTTGAAGAGTCAGAATTCTGTACTCTGAGTGAAAGGGAATAATGGAGGACGCAGAGCTCTCTGCTGATGCTTAATTTGGTCAAGAAATGGGCATTGCCATTTGGCTCCAACCATATCATGGCTCTCATGTTCTTCCTCTTTCATCTGGTACTCATTATTTAATTCAAAATCAAATTAATCATTCAATATACTAAAATATACTGTAAAATCAATAAATAGAGAGAGAGAGAGAACAGAGCCAGCCATATTGGAATTTACAGAGAACTATTTTTAATGATATCAAAAAATTTGATCATCCAGTGATGTTATATTGAACACTCCCGATTAACAAATATATCCGACATATAATCGAAGCTAAGTTGAAATCTAACTTGTTTATAAAGCCAGATTGAAGTAGTGATTTAAACTCCGAATATATTACGCTACTCTACTTTATAAATGAATCAATATTAGTAGCTAATGAAAAGAATTCATAAACACTTCTAGAAATTAAGCATTGAAGGATCAAGTGGGATACAACATTCATAAACACTGCTTGAATGAAGAGCATTTCCCATTTTCTCTTCTAATTCTCTTTTTTCCCTCCTTTTTTTGGTGTATTCCCTATAATTTATTTTTAACATTGATACAAAATTTTCACTACAATTATTCTCCTCTCCAAGGGAAATCGTTACAAAAAACATGTCTTTCCATTTCAAGCTTAACAAATTCAAATGGTTAAGAATTGTTCGATTAGGCAAATACACGAACATAACGATTCGTCGATGAAGGGGTGGAAAAAGAATTCTTCCTGACCTCTGAGGTCCCATCAGCTCCATCCTGATCAATTGCTGCAAAGGGTAAAAATCATTCTCAATTAAAGTGAAGAAAGCAATTCACAATAGGCATATGGGAAGGGAATGATTATTTCCTCTATCCATATCATAGAGATAAAGAACGTTTACCAGCTAAATTTATCAAAAACTCAAATCACGCCATAAAAAGGCTTCGACGATCATGATATGATATGATATATGCATGTAGTAGATGGAAATTTAGTCAAAACTAATCACAAACATTGATTTCCGGAAATTCAAACATGTTTATGTTCCAGACCCCACAAAAAGTAATTTCAAGAAGAAAAAAGATCAATCCAAACATGTCATGAATCATGATATCAGCCACACTACATGGGCCCAAAATTAAGGAGAAAAGCTTCAAATCAAGATCATAAAGCAAGCATCAACCTCTTGTGTTTGAAAATGACTAAATAACAACTAAATATAAAGGAAAAATCACTAGGAAGTAGAAATGAAGCTACAGGCAGAAAAAAAGGAAGTGGGGGTCCATGTTTTATGTAAAGAAAAGAAGTTGTGGGTCTCTGTGATTCTACCTCTCCTTTTTTGTTGTAGTGATGGGATGATGAGACATGTCCCCTATCAATGGCAGAGAATCTGGACTTTGCCTCACAGATTTCTTTGCTTGGGTTTACAAAATACATCGAGTTCGTCGATGATCGGGTTTAGCAGCTATATTAGTTTAGTTCAAACCAAACAATTTTCTAGCCTAACAACATGTATGAGAAGACAAGGAAGTTGTCAAGTGGTATAGCATGAAAAGAAGGAGGTGGCAAGTATATGGTCTACTTCACAGCTTAGTGATTGGGACAAGCCCTCTTCAATTACATCAAGCAAGAATGACAATACATTCTGGAAAAGAAACCTTTCATATATATGTCACAGCAGCAGATAGAAAAACAAAGCATAATTGGTAATTGTTGTCACCTCCTGTCAATTATTACATCAATACACTCCCAACACCAATAATTGGTTCCAAGCATTGAATTCTTAAGCATTCCAGAGTTTTTGCCTCGATTTCAAAATTAACGTACATGGTTAATCACATTGAAGTCCACTTATGCTAATCTCAACTAATAAGTATCAGTTTACAAGGGATGTGCCACTTCCTATATCATCACGGCTTTTACCTAACCTGTGAAGCAATGATTAACCGAATTCTCAAGCTTATAACTCAATTTCAAAGTTCATATCAGGTCATTGTGGTATATGTATGCTACCTCGATTAACAAGCTACAATGGAAGTGCATCTTCCTACATTATCACATCCTTTTCCAGCCTGTGAAGCAACGTTTTGTGTTAGAAGGTTGTCTAGTGTGTTTCATCCATCAACTTTTCGAGTCTAAGTGGTAAGTATCCACCGGGAAAATTTTGAACTACTGCAAAATTTCAATATCTAAATTCTAGACTTTTTTTTTTTTTTTTTTTTTT
>NW_019646948.1:13741-15059 GCF_002806865.2 Cucurbita pepo subsp. pepo
ACATTCCTTATAAGGATCTATAAGGGTACTTCTCCCTATTATATGTGTTTACATTCCTTATAAGGATCTATAAGGGTACTTCTCCCTATTATATGTGTTTTTAAAACTTTGAAGGGAAAACCCTAACACATTTTAAAACCTTGAGGGAAAGTCTAAAGATGACAATATCTACCAGCAATGGGCTTGAGCGGTTACACTGCTCAATTCAATTCAATAAAGAATATTGACATATTGAGAGACAAGATAACTTTGTGGTTTTACACAATTGATCATTACTTAAACCTAACATCATGTGTAAATACCTCTCTATTTTATCAAGCATCTTCTTAACAAATCAATGGTCATAATCAAAATTTGTCAAAACTTACGGACTAAGTAGCCAACCAACCATCGAAATACAAGTCCTAATCTGTAGTTAAACTAAGTTCATAGATAATCTTGCAAGTAGCTACACTAATATGTGTATTTCCATGCTCAGGTTCTTGGTTCACAGTCCAAGAGGTCTCAGATGCTTATAGTTCAACAATTGGATCTTTCTCCAACCTGCTCACGACAGTTGATTTGTCCATCACTTTCTCTTCGGTGGATCTCGGCTCAGTCCATGCTTCTTTAGTGTTTTAACATAATTTCTCAAGAATGTAAACTTGTTGCTCCCCAGATGATAGAAATAATCCCACGAATAAATTCCAGTTCTATGTAAGTCATCAAAAAGGATCCTACCAAATTCAAGCAATATGTTTGGATTCTTCAAAGTCAATACCAAAAGATTGCTAAAATTAATGGTAGCTAGTACTTTCAAAGTACCTTACCCCATAGTTCCCAACTGGTTCTGCAGACATGATACCGACGTGACGTCGTCCAGAAATTACCTAAGTTTGAAACGTGCATTTAGTAATTGAATCTGATAAAACAAAATCAGTTAAAGCTCTAGATGATGTTGATAAATCAGTAGAAGGATCGGATCATGAGAACGTGGCTAAACAGAAAATCGTGCAAAATGAGCAGTTTGGCCAACCGTCATGCACCCGTTATTTTATACTCCAAACTCTAGAATATGGCTAATGATATCTCTATAAACCGATCGGGTCTGAATATCTTAAGGTCGGTGTATTTACACTTAGTCCTAACCTAATCAAGTTTGAGTGTTCGAACCAATTTACATATACATCAACTAACTTTATGAGATTAGTTTGTCATTACAATATTTAACGCTAGAAAAGTTGTAGGATGTATAGGGTGAGTTGGTATGACTTTCAGAATGGCAAAAAGTTAATTGTTTTTTTTTTCAAAAGTATTTATAAAAGAAGTGTTTCATGGG
>NW_019646949.1:0-2091 GCF_002806865.2 Cucurbita pepo subsp. pepo
TTGACTTGGCCTAGGACTCACAAAAAAAACCACAACAAAAATTGGCATCGACATTCTCTCTTCAGCTAGGGGAGCACGCCCCAAACTTGGCTATCATGACCTAAACCATCGTATTCTTTGAGTTACATAGAGATCCGGAAACGACATTCTCTTGTCTTGGTCCACATCCCTTTTTGGAAGCAAAACATTGAAGCTTGTAACTCAGCCCCATGTTGACACTAAACTTTAGCCAACTTCTCAACTGGTCACCTTCATGTCGACACTTTTCTGGTCTTGATGCAACTTCATTCACTGTGTCACCCACGTCCAACTTGATGCTCTCTTCTTGAGCAGATGTTGGTCTCGACACTCTTGTGAAGCCACCCACCTTAGGCACTAGGTGATGGCTCAAGAAACACACGTGGAGCACTTTTATGGAGTGAGCAAGCCATTCTCTTGATCTCTCCCCCAGTTAACTCAATTGTCTCTCTTGTAGTGACGTCATCCACGCATATGGACTTGCATTATGCACATTTAGCACTTGGCTTGTGCATGTTTCATCTTGACCCCAACTTTTTTTCTTTCAACCATTGACATTATTTCTCTAATGAGAATGGCTCTTCGAAGGCATCGACCTAGTACACCTTCTGATTCACTGTCTGCCCATTTGAACTCCCAAGCCCTCAACAAATGAGCTTGGTTTGTGCTTTACTAATGGGTAAGACTCTTTCTCATGGAGTCCGACTTTTGACCTTCAAAGAAATTCTTGATTTTGACTCCCAACTAACTTGCCCAACCTGACACTCTGACACACCTGCAAAGTCTTCATTCAACCATGAGGTTCATCTGTCGTGTTTACGACTCTGATACCAACGGTCACGATTGAACTTCTTCAATCATGTAGTGTCATGATCTTGACACGCTCATGACAAGCCTTAAGAGGAAACTCAAGCTCCATTTTAAATTTTTTACCCGACTTGTGGCTTTGTTGGACCAGTGACGAGGTTTGCCTTTGTCTACCTAACATCGCTTGTGTGAAATTCAAGCTTGTTCAGCCACACACACCGTTTGTGCATGCATGTTTAATCATTGTGACACACCAACATCGCATCTCATTGTCATCTCGATTCCAAAAAACACGATCCATATATTGTGATGTCATCCCATGTCTTGGGACATATCGACAATCTTGGCTTGCTCAGACACATCCATTGAGAATTGACCCATGTGTTGACCATCTCATTGGGACATCCTAAACATCCATCCATCTGGGTACACTCGAGCTTCAGACTCTCCTGTGTCTATGCTACAACATACGTTCTAGATAGCAGGTGCATATTCCAACCTTTGATACATGTGTTGGACGCAATATCGACACATTTGTGTCATTTGATACTATCATTGAAAGACCCTTTTCAAAGTAACGCTCAAGACCGCTCATTCCATGATGCTCGCCTACGCTGTGACACACGTGTGTGCCATTGGGTAGCTCGCTTAGGCCACAGGGCCAAGGGTGGTGGAGAGCCAACACCTTGCCTCCCTGTATAATACATTTTGAGGCATTTCCAATCTTTCTCGAGTTGACGTCCTTTTGGCAAGCAGACATACGACCATGCATAGTCTGTTGAGTATCCATTTGATAAAAAATTTGGTGAGCTTTCATATTTCATATCACTGACTGAATTTTCGAGCTGCATGTCAAAACTCATATCGAAACCCCGACTTTTGAGGTTATGAGCCAGGCCTTACTCGGTCCTCTTCGAGCTTGTCTTTGACACTCGTGTCACCTTGTTCTCACAAACCTTGCATATGTTGAAATTAAATTGCTTTGATACCAATTTGTAGAAAAATAAAGCCGCTCCGATACCAATTTGAGAGAAAAACTCGCTCTAAATCTAACTTGTTTAGATAAATCTCACGAAACTGTAAAGGGGGTGTCGAAAGAGGAGAGACAAGAAGACAAAGAAATTTACCAAAAAGGGTTTATATTACACACTAACTCAGATTGCTCTCTGTTTTTTCTCTTTGCTATTACATCGATCAATGAAGCCTTTTTATGAGTTTTACTGAGGCCAAAATTGGCCTTAACTCCCCATGATTTTCTCACCCATT
>NW_019646949.1:2394-5067 GCF_002806865.2 Cucurbita pepo subsp. pepo
CTTTTTTTTTTTTTTCTCTCTGTTATTACATTGAAGCCTTTTTATGAGTTTTAGTGAGGCTAAAATTGACCTTAACTACCCATTATTTTCTCACTCATTCGCTCTGCATTCACTGATTTTCTCACTCATTATAGCTCTCCTTTCCATAATTATGCTCTTTTTTACTTAATTAAAAGAAAAAAGAAAACAAAAAAAAAAATCATTTAAGTTTATTTTCCAATCAAACTCTCTCATAAACTTAAATGCTCATACTCAATAATTCCTCCTGCGTCGTTTTCGTTTTTTCGATCTCAGTTGTGGTTTCTTCAATTTTCTCTTCTTATCCTCGAGCGAAAAAATGGGATTGTCCTTCTCTGGTGAGACTTCATTTGGATCTTCTCGAGAACAGCCCATCTGAGGCTCCAACAACTCTTCATTTCTCCAGTTCTCAGCCATGCTTGACTCAAACATCACAGCTTCGTTCAGTTTACTCAATTCTCTTCGTAAGTCCACAGTGAACTTTACCGCTAGCATTCTTGTTTCCTCCAGTTTGGTTTTATCACGAGTGAGTGTCTCAATTGTGTGCCGTAAATTCACTGCCTTCTGTTGGACTTGATTCAGGTTCACTTCAACTAAATCTCTCTATTGAGTTAATATCTCTATATCTTTCTTCTCCCTCACTAGCTCGTCCACTAGACCCTCAATCTTCATGAACATGTCTTTCTCTTTCTCCACAACTTCTTCAACTTTCTTCATAAGATCGGAGATTATCTTCTCATTCTTTTCCTTCTCCTGTTTTAGACAAAAGGAACTCTTACTCAACTCAGTCATTTCTTTCTCTAACCTTTCAACTTTTGTTCCAGCTCTTTCTTTTCTTCTTCAATTTTCATCTTCTTTCTTCTTTCTACCTCGAATTGCTTTTCCAGCCATTGGAGCTCTCTCTCTTCGAGCTCAGGCTCTCTGTTCTTCGGTTGTTCATCCTTCTTCGATTTTCTCGTCTCTGATACCGCGATTTTGCCTAATCTGTTGTGTATCAGATCATTTCTGATAGATTCTACCACCTTAAGACTACCGCTGTCATCTTTCGCATCGCCGTCTTCTTTTGTGTTCGACTCTTCATTTTGAGCCATCAAGAGAATGCCTCCATTTGTTATGTCATCCAAGGCTAGGTTGATGGTTTCTTCCACCTTCTCTTTGGCTCGACAATCTCTCACATAGCAACCCATTCTACCACAATTGTAACATTTTTTGGAGTTACAATTATTTGGATAGTGGCCATATTTCTGACATTTAAAGCCCTACAAGTTAAAATTGGTTATAATTATTTGCATAGTGGCCATATTTCTGTCATTTAAAACACTAGATGTTGGAATTGTATCCTTCACCACGCTCTTAATTGCGTCCTCTTCCCTGCCAATTTTCTTGGCTCGATAGTCTCTTAGCGGCTTCTGTTGAAATATCATCACTAGCCCAACAGAGTCAAACCGAATAATTGTACTAGCAATTGTATATTTATTTTAGTAGAGATTTTAGGAAAGAGATATATATATATTTTAGGAGAGAGATTTAGATATTTTAGGAAAAAGATTCAGATTTGTTAGCTTTAGATTTAGATTTGTTAGATCTAGATTGGTTAGGCTATCGTATAAATACCCTCCACCCTACCTAGGTTATTCATCCAAGAAATACAAAGAGAACAATAAAAAAAGTAGTAGTATTCTATAGAGTGTCTTGTATTCTCCTCTCGATTGGTCTAATAAAGAGTGTTAGTATTTCCCACAAACAGTTGTGTTCAACATTTGGTATCAGAGCGAGGTTAGTGTAGGTTATCTGATCTCTTGTAGGGGTGTACACCCAACCCAGAAACCCGAGAACCCAACCCGACCCAACATGAAATATAAGGGTTGGGTTGGGTTGTGTTGGATTTTGGGTTTGGGTTGGGTCCATTTTTTTCACCCGGCCCAACCCAAAAATATTAAGAAAAAAAAAGAAATTAAAGCCCAAAGGCCCAAAGTCAAAGCCCAATCTACAATTTATCTAGTCTCCGGCCAAAGCCCAAGCCCAAGCCCAAACCTGACATTTCAAAACCGAATAATTACTTCAGTAGTGAAAGAAATTTCTCTCTCCCTCTCTACTCTGTGCTGTGAGTCCTTGGCAGTAGACACTCTCCCTCTACAAGAATGTTGTTGTCTTAAGAAGTTATTTTAAATTTTTACACAAATTCCATCTATTCTTCTCTGCAATTCATTTTACTCTATAATCCATTACTCTGCAATCCATTCATCTATAATTCATTTTACTCTGCAATTCATTCCTCAACAAATTTATTTTACTCTCCAATTCGTTCCTCTGCAATCTGTTCCTCTATAATTCCTTTCCTCTGTAATTCATTTTCTTCTCTAATTCATTTTATTCTGTAATTCATTTTACTGCAATTCATTTTACTCTGCAATTCATTTTCGTATGTAATTCATTTTCCTCCATAATTCATTTTACTCTGCAATTCATTTTCGTATGTAATTCATTTTCCTCCATAATTCATTTTCCTCTACAATTTATCTTACTCTGCATCCATTCCTCTCCAATCCATTTCTCTACAATTCATTTTACTCTACAATTCATTCCTCTGCACTTCATTTTACTCTGTAATCCATTCCTCTGTAATTCATTTTACTCTGTAATTCATTTTACTCT
>NW_019646949.1:10103-14916 GCF_002806865.2 Cucurbita pepo subsp. pepo
TCTTGCACCCCACGTCCCCAGCCATTCACCCAGTCTTACCCCTGAAATGGGAGGACTATTGAGTCGGCGAACTCGAGCCACTCTCACCCATGCAAATCTAAGGATAATTCCGAATAAATAGGAGTTCATGGTTAGCTCAGGATTAAAATCGAGTTACCTAGGTCATCGAATGAAAAGAAAATCAGTCTCAATAGTAAACGACATTATAAAATGAGAGTGATTTTCTTCATGGTTCGATCTTATGCAATACTCATTGCATAGGACACCCCCACTCACATGTCTCCACATGTACAATTTAGTGATCACATTGTTTATGTCATATACAAAAGTGGGCCGCATCCATAGTGTCCCCAGGATAAGGTACTCAGCCTTATCCTCATACTATAGATCATTTTGACTATATACTTGAACTTGATCCACTCTTATGTCTCTACATATAGTTCAAGTAATCATACTATAGTCAAAGTGTTCTTAGTTTATTGGATTTAGATTAATAATCGTAAAGTTCACTTTATTCAATAACAATCTTTACTGAATAAACAACCATAATAACTTTATTGAAAATAGAATATGTTTTTGTTTACAAACTATAAGTTTTAGGACATAAAACCCAACAGTTAGTACATATTTGAGATGACAAGACACTGAAAGAAGCATGGAACACGTTCGTGATGTTGTTCTCAAAGAAGAACGATACGAGGTTACAACTTCTGGAGAATGAGTTGTTGTCAATTTCACAACGTGACATGACGATTGCTCAGTACTTCCACAAGGTCAAGTCGATCTGTCAGGAGATTACTGAACTAGACCCGAAGTCTGCCATTGTAGAATCTCAAATGAAGAGGATTATAATCCACGGATTGCAACCGAAATATAGAAGCTTTATTACTGCTGTACAAGGATGGCCTATTCAACCATCACTTGTAGAGTTCTAAAATTTGTTAGCGAGCCAAGAAGCCATGGCTAAACAAATGGGAGGCATCACATTGAAGGGGGAAGAAGAAGCACTCTACACAAGTGAAAGTCAGAGCAATAATAGGCCATCTACCAAATGTGGATACAATGGTGACAAAAGAAGAAGCCACCAAGGAACTTCACAACCTGAGAGAGCTCAGAAGAACAACAACAAGAGTTTCCAAGGAAAGAGATTTGAAGGTATGTGCTATAATTGTGGGAAAAAGGGCCACGTGTCTAGAGATTGTTGGTCTAGGCAAACGTCGGTTGAAAGCAATGTGGCAATATCCAAAAAGAAGATAGAGGATGAATGGGATGCAGAGGTACTATGTCCCATAGTAGAAGACGAGCTAGCACTCATGGCAATAATGGAAGAGCATATCGATTACGAGGATGACTGGATCAGTGATTCAGGATGCTTAAACCACATGATTGACGATCAAAGCGGTGCAATGGAAGAGGGGTGGCCCTCAAAAAAGGAAGTATTATCAAACCTTGAGCAAATTGAAGAAATTCTTCTACAGAACACGGGGGAGCAAAATGAAGAAATTCTTCTACAGAACATAAGGGAGCAAACTGAAGAGATTCTTCCACAAAAGACGGGGGAGCACATTGTACACATTTGCTTAAGTGCTGATGTTTCTGAAGATTCAAGTGACACTAGTGTTGGTGAGCAAGAAGTGACTCAACCAAGCGAGCCTAGTGAAAATGAAATGATACCTCAACAACTCAGACATTCAGAAATAATCCTAAAGGCAAATCCAGAGTATGCCAACGCAGTAGAAGACGAAGTTAATGAGCCAGAGACATATGAAAAAGCATCACAAAACTCAGCTTGGCAGAAAGCGATGGAGGAAGAAACTATAGCCCTGGAAAAAAATCAAACTTGGGAATTAGTGCCAAGACCAAGAGATACAAACTCATCTCTTGCAAGTGGGCTTACGAAATAATGTGTACCTCGGATGAATCAATTGTGAGATACAAAGCTTAGACTATAGATTCAAGGTTCTCTCAAGAATATGGACTAGACTATGATGTAACGTTTAGTCCAGTGGCAAAGATCATTATCGTACAAGTTCCTCCAGTACTTACGGTAAATAAAGATTGAAAATTATGGCAGATGGTTATGAATAATGCTTTCTTGCATGGAGAGTTAAACAGAGAATTCTACATGGACCAACTGAAGAAATTCGAAAATGAAGTTGGAGTCATTGATCAATATACGCAAAGGAGTCATTGATCAATATACGCAAAGTCCAAAGAAGCCTCATTTGGATGCGGCTCGACGGACCATGAGATATGTCAAAGGTACAATTAATTACGATCGTTTATACAAAAGAAGCGAAGACTGGAGGCTAGTTGGATAGAGTGATGTCGACTATGCAGGAGACCATGATACCCGAAGATCAATCACTGAGTATGTGTTCAAGCTCGGTTCGATAACAATTTTTTGGTGTAACAAAAGACAACCAACAGTATCATTGTCAACTAGAGAAGCAGAGTACAGAGCAGCAGTTGGAGCAGCTCAGGAAAATACATGGTTAAAACTTTTGATGGAAGATTGGCACCAGAAAATTGAGTATTCAATACCACTTCATTGTAACAATCAATCTGCGATTTGCCTAGTAGAAAATTCGGTGTTTCATGCTAGAACAAAGCATGTGAAGATACACTACCATTTCATTAGAGAGAAAGTCTTGAAGGAAGAAATTGAGATACAACCGATCAAGACAGATGACCAAGTGACAGACTTGTTTACAAAAGGGCTGAATACTGGCAAACATGAGAGTTTTCGCTGTCAGCTCAACATGGTGCAGCGAATGAGAACTAGTGCTGAGGGGGAGTGTTGAAATATCATCACTAGCCCAATAGAGTCGAGCCCAATAATTGTAGGAGCCCATTGTATATTTATTTTAGTAGAGATTTTAGGAAAGAGATCTAGATATTTTAGGAGAGAGATTTAAATATTGTAGGAAAAAGATTCGGATTTGTTAGATTTAGATTTAGATTTGTTAGCTATAGATTGCTGAGGCTCTAGTATACCCCTCCACCCTACCTAGGTTATTCATCCAAGAATAGTGGAGTGTCTTGTATAGAGTGTCTTGTATTCTCTTTTCGATTGGTCTTAATAAAGAGTGCGAGTGTTTCCTACAAAGAGTTGTGTTCAACAGCTTCCACGTTCTCTACCTCAAAAATTTTGTGAGTAGNGAGTTGTGTTCAACAGCTTCCACGTTCTCTACCTCAAAAATTTTGTGAGTAGAGTATTTTTCCATCTTTTATCGATGCCTTCGTCTGAAGCGCTTGATCGAGTGGCTCCTCCTTCTTTTTCTTGCGTTGCTCTTGTGCCTCGAGAGAACCGGCAAGCTCATCGACTGTGAACTTCGTCAGGTCCTTCGACTCTTCTATGGCACAAACAACATTCTCGAAGTTGTCTGTTAACGACCTCAAGATTTTTTCCACAACCCGCGTTTCGGGTAACATTTCTCCATTCCGATTTAACTGATTTGCCCTGGTTTGTACACGAGTAATGTAGTCAGATACATTTTCTGACTTCTTCATCTTCATGCTCTCCAACTAGCCACGCAGAGTCTGGAGACGCACCTGCTTGACTCGGTCAGTTCCTTTGAACACCTTTTTCTAGAGTGTCCCACGCTTCTTTTGAAGAAGTTGCCCTTGCAATCTTCTCAAAGCCCGACTTGTCAACAGCCCGAAACAGCATGTATAATGCTACCTTATCCTTTGACCGTAATTCCTTTAGCGTCTTGTTTTGCGCCACCGTATAACCCGTGGTATCAATCTGTTCTTCGAAACCATCTTCGACCACCTCCCATGCATCTTGCGAACCGAGAAGAGCTTTCATTTGGATGCTCCAATTCTCGTAGTTCGTCTTCATCAATCATGGTAGCGGCATTTGTCCCATCATGTTCGCCATCGGCTCTAATACCAATTTGTTGAAATTAAATTGCTTTGATACCAATTTGTTGAAATTAAATTGCTATGATACCAATTTGTAGAAAAATAAAGCCGCTCGATACCAACTTGAGAGAAAAAAACGCTCACTCTAAATCTAACTCGTTTAGATAACTCTCACGAAAGGGGCGTCGAAAGGGGAGAGACAGGGAGACAAAAGAAATTTGCCAAAAAGGGTTTGTATTACTCAGTAACTCAGATTGCTCTCTATTTTTTCTCTGTCTGCTATTACATCCATAAATTAAGCCCTTTTATAAGCTTTCGTGCCAAAATTGGCCTTAACTACCCATGATTTTATTAGCCATTTGCTCTCCTTTGAGTCATTTTCTCACCCATTAGCTCTCATCTCCTATAAATTATTATGCAACTTTTGACTGAATTAAAAGAAAAAACAAAACAAAAAAAAAAAATCATTTAAGTTTATTTTCCATTTGCACATGCCTCAACTTAGCTTCAATGCACACTCTTGATGTGGTGGATGCACAATCGATAACATAACACTTCTCAATCTTGGTCAAAATGTGGCCCGATGGGTGTCACTTGAGGGTCACCCTTTGTCTGTCTTCCATGTGTGGGTCACAACCTACTTTCTCTTAGTGAGGTTGTGACACTCTGCCCCACTAACTTATTCATCGTCCTTGATGACTCTCTTGGGGGCACAATCGATATCGTCAATTGTGACATGCTACACGCGGAGGGAGGTGTACTCGCAGTTTCTGGTTGGCGCGCTGGGTCTAGGTGGGACGCGAGTCGGAAAAATCTGGACCTGGTATGGGTTGTATTTGAGGTGGGATGTCTCGTGATGTGGTTGCTGAACGCAGACGCATGCTAGACATGCGCTTTGGGCTGAAGGCATCTGTGGGCTGCGGGGGTCTGCACACTTGGGTGC
>NW_019646950.1:0-2479 GCF_002806865.2 Cucurbita pepo subsp. pepo
GATTTATTGTCTAGAACCAATATGCTCACCTCCAAAGGTGTACCTACACCTATGCTTCCTAGTGAGAAGTTGTTATTGGATGGTGGTGAAAAGCTTTCGCCTGAGGATACTACTCGCTATCGGACTGTCGTTGGTGCTCTCCAATATTTGTCTCTGACACGTCCTGATATATCATTCTGTGTCAATAGAGTGTGTCAGTCATGTCCTCCCCGACATCTATACGTTGGGCAGCAGTCAAACAAATTCTCCGTTATCTACATGACACTATTGATATGGGTTTGTGTCTTACAAAGTCCAGCACTGATTTGTTGAGTGCCTTTTTGGATGCTGATTGGGCCGGGAATCCTGATGATCGTCAAAGCACTGGAGGCTATGTGATCTTCTTTGGTGGCAATCTTATCTCTTGGAGTTCGAGGAAACAATCGATAGTTTCTCGTTCCAGTACGGAGGCCGAATATAAGGCGGTTGCTGATGCCACCGCCGAATTAATTTGGATCCAAGTTCTCTTGCGTGAGCTCGGGATCTCGCAAACGCGAGAGCCTAGCCTGTGGTGTGACAACATTGGTGCCACCTACCTGTCCGCCAATCCAATCTTTCATCGACGAACGAAGCATGTTGAGGTTGATTATCACTTCATTCGTGAACGAGTATCGTCTCGTCAGCTTGATGTTCGACTCATTTCCTCCAAGGATCAGCTCGCCGATATCATGACAAAGTCATTGCCAGCTCCTTCTTTTAGCAATTTTAGGCGCAATCTGAACTTAGTAGTACATCGTCCAGATTGAGGGTGGGTGTTAAACATAGAATAGATCATATATAGTAAGATAATCTAGTGATTTACTAGTTTGTTACCAAATCTATGATTTACTGGTTTGTTACCAAATCTATGATTTCATGGTTTGTTACTACATCTATGATTTAGAATGTAATCTTCATTATACACATCTATAAATACATGAGGTCGTGACCCTAGGTCATTGTGCCATTCAACCTAACAGTTCGTAACTAGAGCTGGGTCAATTTACCGTTTTACCCCTAAAGTTACTGCTTGTTTCTTGAGTCCCACTGATCATCTAATGAACAATTGGTTTGTGGTCCAACCACCAAACCAAATCCCTCTCGGGCCAATGAGAGGGTGGGGCCCCTTGTTCAAGACTTGGAGTCAGTACTTGAGGGAACAACCTCTCTACTATCCCTAAAA
The DNA here is from genome assembly GCF_002806865.2 of Cucurbita pepo subsp. pepo. Taxonomy (NCBI): domain Eukaryota; kingdom Viridiplantae; phylum Streptophyta; class Magnoliopsida; order Cucurbitales; family Cucurbitaceae; genus Cucurbita; species Cucurbita pepo. The sequence continues at coordinate 1,202 of NW_019646950.1, forward strand.
GCGGGTAGGTGTAAATTCCATCTTACACTCTTATGTCCCCAGCTATTCACCCAGTCTTACGCTTGAAATGGGAGGCTTATTGAGTCGGCGAACTTGGGTCACTCTCACCCATGCAAATCTAAGGATAATTCTGAATAAACAGGACTTCATAGTTAGCTCAGGATTAAGATCGAGTTACCTAGGTCATTGAATGAAAAAATCAGTCTCAACAATAAACGACATTATAAAGTGAGAGTGGTTTTCTTCATGGTCCAATCTTATGCAATACTCATTGTATAGGACGCCCCCACTCACATATACAATTTAGTGATCACATTGTTTATATCATATACAAAAGTGGGCCGCATCCATAGTGTACTCAACTTTATCCCTGTACTATAGATCATTTTGTGTCTCTACATCAAGTAATCTTGATCCACTCTGATGTCAGTTCAAGTAATCTTGATCCACTCTGATGTCTCTTCAAGTAATCCTACTAAAGCCTACAAATACAATGAATTCTACTGATTGATCATTAATAAAAGAAGACTAATGGAGATGCGGGTAAAAGAAGACTAATGGATATGCGGGCAATCGATCCCCGCGCCACTCGCATGCAAAGAGAGCACTCAACCATCTTAGCCACATCTCCACAATTCTTACATCACAAAACCCATAGGTCCCATCATCAATAATAGTGAAAATGAAAAACTAAATAGTGAAAATGAAAGACTATCTCTCATCATTATGTCATAAATAAGAAAAAATTGAAAAGAAATAATATATTTAACAATTGATAGTATTCTTTGGAGATGCATGGTAACGATCCCCGCACCTTTCGCATGCAAAATGATTGCTCTACCCTCTGAGCTACATCCCCACAATTATCCCTGCTCATTATGTCGTAAATAAGAAAAAATTGAAAAGGAATAATATATTGTGATTTTGCTTTTCTTCAATTTTGTACAATTTGTCCAAAAGTGTCATTTTTGTCCACGATTGCAACACTTTATGTTTGGTTTGTTTAGAGATTTTTCTCAATTCCTTTATTTTGATCGCCCATGTTTGTTTAGGCTCTTTGATTTACTTCTTTTCCTTTGATCAACACTAAGAGTATTGCGAGATGAATCTCCAATTTTCCATTTGGGAACTTCAGTTTATCAGATCTTCGTGAACTGTTGATTGCAGCAACAATAGTATACCACGACTCAGGTAAAGATGACATCAAAATTACTACTTTAATTTCATTTTTGAACCTAATTTTCATTGAGCTCAATTGACTGACAATCACGTTGATCT
>NW_019646950.1:7363-7670 GCF_002806865.2 Cucurbita pepo subsp. pepo
GCTGCATAACCTATGCTATCCAACTGACCAATAGAGATCAAATTCTTCTTGAGATCAGGAATTATTTGATATCCTATAATGTCCACTTATTTCCTGCTAGAGTTTGTATGCAGACTGTAAGGACCGAGCTGACTCGATGACTCTAAAAAGACGGGTAAATTTTTCTACAAAATAAAACAACTAAAACTTAAAACATATCAAACATTATATCAAAATAAAGTTTATACAAAGTATTTTAAAACACAACACAACAGTTAAAACACAAGTTAAGGGACGACAAAAAAGGGTTGAAGGACGACGGGTGAGG
>NW_019646950.1:13732-14897 GCF_002806865.2 Cucurbita pepo subsp. pepo
GGTGAAAATGATGACGATAGTACAATTGAGAAAGAATCTTAGCCATGATGAATCTATGCTTGCTGCCATTGTTGTATTTGAAAAGGGGAGCTCGAGTGAACCAACCCACTACATGAACACCACGACGCAAAACAAGAAGATCAGATAATGGGTTTATTCTCACCCGGAGAGATAAATCACGAGATTAGTTTTAAATTTGGATAGGTATGTCAATTGAAAGTGAGAAACACAAAATGATATTAAGAGCAAACATTCTCTTCCGAGAGGAGTGAATTGGGTCACTCTTGGTTCTCAAACTCAAGACCTCTGGTACCCAAAGCAAGAATCATACCACTAAATCATTATGGACTTTATATTAAGTTGTTTATTGGATGATAAATCATTATGGACTTTATATTAAGTTGTTTATTGGATGTATCATCGTTATTTCATTTTGTTATTATATCTTATTCATTTTGTTATTATATCTTTTTGATTAATTCTGAAATTATTTAGAGGGTTTACAATATTAAGAGCATTATCATTATAGTTTTAATTGCCTTAATTTTTGTTTTTCTTCTTTTTTTCATGGTATATTAAGATGGTAAGATAGTAAATATAAATGCCCATACTAAATAAAAGATTAAGACATAGGAGCATTCCGAGAATTGAACTAGAGACCTTTCGCACCCTAAGCGAGAATCATACCACTAAACCAAATGTCCTTACTAGAAAACAAAACATTTTTATCTCCTACTCAATATGTTTTTTTCTCTCAAGTTTGAAATCTATTTTCCTGAGGGGTTGTTGGACTATAAAACAAAAATTTGTTAGTCTAATATACTTGTTTGTAAGTAAGGCATGTAATATTGAATTGTTCTAATATACAAGGGTTATCAAATAAACCAATCACCCAAAAAAGGAAACAAACTAATCAGTTTGGTTAGATTGATTCGGTTCAGTTCATCAGTTTGTTTAATTTAGTTCTTCTATTTTGCCTCGTATGGCAAGAAAATAAAGTTGTATTGAATGCACCTGAGTTTCATTTATGACAAACTCATATGAAATATAATTGCATTAATAGTACTAAGAATTGGAGTCTATAAGCATTTCATGAACTTAAGTACAACTCATGCTTCATTAAAGACGAGATAAACTTTAGTTAAGTAACTGGAACTTTAAATTA
>NW_019646951.1:0-1028 GCF_002806865.2 Cucurbita pepo subsp. pepo
CAAAAATTTTGAAAAACATCTATTGTTACTCGGTTTTTGTATCACGTACGTCAAATGTTCCGGATTAGGCTTTCCAAATTATTGTTTCAATTTTAAGCACTCTTTTACTACTTTATACACTCCATTTCTTCGACATTCTATTCTAAATCATCAAGTCTGATAATTCATCATAAAAATTTCAAAAAACATCGAGCGTTACTCAGTTTTTTAATACGTGCTTCAAACGTCCCATATTAGGGTTTCCGGATTATGGGTTCGATGATAAGCACTCTTTTACTATTTTATGCATTTTGTTTCTTCGAAATTCTATTTTAAATCATTATGCGTGATCATTCCCCACAAGAATTTTAAAAAACGTCGACCGTTACAAAGTTAAATTAGCACGTGCTTCAAACCTCTTGGATTAGGTTTTCGATTTTAAGCACTCTTTTACTGTTTTATACCCCTATGCTTCATCGACATTCTATTCTAAGTCATGAAGCATGATCATTCCTTCCAAAAATTCTGAAAAACTTTCAGTTTTACTAGGGTTTTCAGCGCGTGCTTCAAACGTCTCGGATTAGGGTTTAAATCTAACTAATGGTATATTTAACGTTAATTCTCATATACGTATTAATTGTCTCCCATTCAAGAAAGATAATTAATCATACTCTCAACATTTGAGGTTACTTATGATACTATTCATCCGACTTCATATTTCAGTGATCATTATCATTCTTTGAAGTCTTGCATCCAATATTTGACAACAATTTTATCAATATAATATACATGAGACAATATTAACGTTTATCCTTAAATCTTTATTTTTAGGAGATACAGAATTATCCCAAATCATTTATTTGGAATTGGTTACGTAGTCTATTTATGTTAGATTGAAAGATTACCTCATCATAATGAGTAATGTGTCATCAACATAAAATTTGAGAAAGTCCACTAATCAATAATTTTCTTATTTTCACAAGCACATTACAATTTATTTAAAGTCCTAAGTTATCAAACTTTCTATTAAAAAATATATGAGTTAAATT
>NW_019646951.1:7197-7970 GCF_002806865.2 Cucurbita pepo subsp. pepo
CCGGGACGTTTGAAGCACGTGCAAAAAAAAAAAAAAAAACGAGTAACACTAGATGTTTATCAAAATTTTTGTGGGGAATGATCAGGCTTGATGATTTAGAATTGAATGTCTAAGAAACAAAGGGTATAAAACAGTAAAAGAGTGCGTAAAATTGAAAACCTAATTTTGAAACCCTAATCTTGGATGTTTGAAGCACGTGCTAAAAAACCGAGTAACACTCGACATTTTTGGAAATTTTTGGAAGGAATGATCAGGCATGATGACATAGAATAGAATTTCGTAGAAACATAGTGTATAAAACATGAATAGTATGCTTAAAATTGAAACCATAATTTGGAAACAGTATGTTTGAAGCACGTGCTAAAAAGGCCGAGTAACGGTTGACATTTTTCAAAATTATTGTGGAGAATGATCAGGAATAATGATTTCGAATAGAATTTTGAAGAAACGAAGTGCATAAAATAGTAAGAGAGTGCTTATAATCAAAACCCTCATTCGAAAACCCTAATCTGGGACATTTGAATCACGTGCAAAAAAAAAAAAAGGAGTAACGCTCGACGTTTTTTCGAAAATTTTGTGGGGAATGATCAGGCTTGATGATGTAGAGTAGAATGTCGAAGGAACAAAGTGTATAAAATTGTAAAAGAGTGCTTAAAACTTCAAACATAATTTGGAAACCTTAATCCGAAACATTCGAAGTACGTGCTACAAAAACCTAGTAATAGGCGACATTTTAAGAAATTCCCGGTTATGCCAGCAATAGGAAATCCTTA
>NW_019646951.1:8691-9586 GCF_002806865.2 Cucurbita pepo subsp. pepo
AAGAAACGGAATGCATAAAATAGTAAAAGAGTGCTTATCATCGAACCCCTAATCCGGAAACCCTAATCTGGGAAGTTTGAAGCACGTACGAAAAAACCGAGTAACGCTCGACGTTTTTTGAAATTTTGATGATGAATTATCAAACTTGATGATTTAGAATAGAATGTCGAAGAAACGGAGTGTATAAACTAGTAAAAGAATGCTTAAAATTGAAACCATAATTTGGAATCCCTAATGCAGAACGTTTGAAGTACGTGCTACAAAAACTGAGTAATAGGCGACATTTTAAGAAATTTTTGTACGAAATGATTAGGGTTGATGATTTAGAATAGAATTTCAAAGAAACGGAGTGTATAAAACAGTAGCACATGACTTTAGTATTTAAAGAAATACCTAGTAAGTGACTCCACTATTAGGGTTAAATGCAACAATCACATGCAATGAGATGATGAGATCTATCTTTCATTCCATTTTCCGTACGGTGCTGTCCTAACGGATAATTTTGAACGTGTACCATATACTCTACACACAGCCCATACGTGCGAGTATGGGCTCACCAGCTAGTTCGCACACCGCTGGGCCACTTTCCTTATCCGGTGGGCATATTCTGGGAGCCCCTAAGGCCGGACACCCGCTAGAACTAGTAACCGTCACGGCAGCGCTATGCAAAGCATAACGATCATTGTTCTGCCATTTGATGTACGCATCCGTACCCTCGTGATGGGATAGGGGTATCCCCTCAAATGCATGACAACAAATAGTGCATGAGGTTCCAAAACTTTTCCATTTTCATTATCCTTTAATACAACCCCTCTAGCATTATGTACATATCATATCATTTTTCATATCGTTTCAGATATCGTTCATCATTCATATCATATCGTTTCTCATTCTT
>NW_019646951.1:11120-12857 GCF_002806865.2 Cucurbita pepo subsp. pepo
TTCTTTAGCCAATGGCTAAGTTTCTTTGCAATTCTATGTAGTTTAGGTTGCATGTAGAATCATTCAAGCTCGACATGATCAATCTTGCTTGTGGAGTGATTCGAATCTCAAACAAGTGTTCTTGCGTTGAGATATTTGATCAACAAGAATCATTCAAGCTAGACATGATCGATCTTGCTTGTGGAGTGATTCGAATCTCAAACAATGTTCTTGTCTTGAGATATTCGATCAACAAGGTAATCCGAATCTTACCCCCCTTGTTGTTGATTCCTTATCTTATCACATGGGGCACGTGTCAACAAAAAATATAATCATGCCGATAGTAAGGTCACTTACCTGGCTAGCTTAAGTCGTTGTCACGAATATATCTTTCATGAAAGGTTGATTCCGTCTTTTGAAAATCGAGTCAACCCACGTGAGCCCATGACATCAGTTTCAAGTTTTGAAATCTACAAAATTATTTCTCTAATTTACATAGGTCCATTGTTAAAAGTCTTGAAATGTTATATGTCTATAATTATATTTTTATTAAAAATATTATTTTCCATGGTTATTGTTGTATAAAAAAAAAAAAAGGTAGATACAGCTATTTAAGTTATTCTAGGCTTTACTATTCTCTGTATTTACCTTTCTATCTCTTAAGTTACCTCTTTCCAAATTTAAAATCAATTTCTTATCATTATTATTTATTTCAAAAATTATATTATTTATTTCCATGAAATTATATTTTATTCATGTTTTTTATTTTTATTCTAAATTTTTAATTCCATATAGAAAAAATCTAATTTCTACCGCTAAACTTAATATTTTTTTTNGGTGATTTTCTAAAATTCATATAAATGATTGACATTTAGTTTCTAACTCAAAACTAAACCATTGTAATAATTNAGATCTATCTTCAAGTAAATCTCTGGTGAATCTCAACTAGATAAAGGTCATTCTCATTTTATTTTTTGTCAAGTAAATGTTTTTATTTGCAATAACTTAAAAGATGGGTCAAGAAGAGATAATTGTGGGAAGGGATGAGAGGTCAGTGGAAAAAAGTGGGTAAAGGTTGTTTTTTTTTTTTTTTTAAAAAAAAAAAAATTAAATTATTTTTAATTTTAAATAATTAAATAATTAATTATTATTATTTTAACCTTTTTTTTTATAATTATTTTTATCTTTTTATTTTTTTATTAATTTTTTGGCTATTACAATAAAACAGCAAAAGCAAGCGTAAATCGAAAGCCTAATTTGGAAACCCTAATCCGAAACGTTTGAAGAACGTGCTAAAAAATCGAGTAACACTTGACGTTATTCGAAATTTTTGGATGGAATGATCAAACATGATGACTTAGAATAGAATGTCATAAAAACATAGTGTATAAAACATGAATGAAGTGCTTAAAATCGAAACCCTAATTTAGAAACCCTAATCCAGGACGTTTGAAGCATGTGCTAAAAAAACTGAGTAACGGTCGACGTTTTTCAAAATTTTTGTGAGAAATGATCAGGCATAATGATTTAGAATAAAATTTCGAAGAAATGAAGTGCATCAAACAGTAAAAGAGTGCTTATAATCGAAACCCAAATAAGGGACGTTTGAAGCACGTGCAAAAAAAACCGTGTAACGATCGACGTTTTTCAAAATTTTTGAGGGGAATGATCTGGCTTGATGATTTAGAAAAGAATGTCGAAGAAACGGAGTGTATAAAGTAGTAAAAGAGGGCGTAAAATCGAAAACCTAATTTGGAA
>NW_019646951.1:14217-14846 GCF_002806865.2 Cucurbita pepo subsp. pepo
AAAAAAAAAAAAAAAAAAAAAAAAACAAAACAAAAACGGAGTAACACTAGATGTTTTTCAAATTTTTGTGGGGAATGATCAAGCTTGATGATTTAGAATAGAATGTCGAAGAAACGTAGGGTATAGAACGTAAAAGAGTGCATAAAATAAAAAAACCTAATTTGTAAACCCAAATTCGGAACGTTTGAAGTACGTGCCAAAAAAATCGAGTAACACTCGACGTTTTTTGAAATTTTTGGAAGGAATGATCAGGCTTGATGTCTTAGAATATAATGCCGTAGAAACATAGTGTATAAAAAATGAATAGAGTGCCTAAAATCGAAACCCTAATCCAGGACGTTTGAAGCATGTGCTAAAAATACTAAGTAACGGTCAACGTTTTTCAAAATTTTTGTGTGAATTATCAGGCATAATGATTTAGAATAGAATTTCGAAGAAACGGAGTGAATAAAATAGTAAAAGAGTGCCTATAATCGAAACCCTAATATGAAAACCTTAGTATGGGATGTTTCAAGCACGTGCGAAAAAATTGAGTAACGCTCGACGTTTTTCATAATTATTGTGGCGAATGATCAGGCTTGATGANTGAAAACCTTAGTATGGGATGTTTCAAGCACGTGCGAAAAAAT
>NW_019646953.1:0-3402 GCF_002806865.2 Cucurbita pepo subsp. pepo
CCCCCCCCAATTTAAGAAGTGTTCGAACATTTCTTTTACAATATGGTCCTATTCATGGTTGTTGAGTTAGGCTCGTGGGGATTGATCACACATCGATGACAAGAAAAACTATAATTGATATTTCTTTTCTGATAACTAGTGAAATAATTTTTCTATTACATACTTACGCAGGAATTTAAGCTTAATCCAAGAGCCAAACTCTTCTCTCCGTCCAATGCAAATATTATGCCAGCAAATCATGCAACTCCAGTGGCTGCAAACCTGGCTTACATTTCAAACAACTCACCACCAGTTGTACCTTCGGCTGTTGTTCAACCAGAGTTAGATTTCAGTCCTTTTGTACCTCGTTCATCTGTGCCTGCCGCCAAGTTTGTCCCATATGGCAACTCATTAGCTGGATTTGATGGCAATGTTGCTCAATTTTCTCAACCTGTACGTATTGTTCGAGGTTTCTCTTGATCAGTTTTCCTTTTGTCTTTCTTATCATATCTATTTAGCCTTATGAGGATCTAAATAAGTTCTTCTTCTAGTTGTTTGTTCTCTATCGCACAACCAAAATGAATTATGGTTAAAACTCAAACTGAATGTATAATTCCAGAGTTCCAGCCTAGGCATTTCCCACGTTCAAGAAGGAAATTTTAGGTCTTGTTTATGCGATCAGTTCTTAAAAAATGTACTGTATATTAGGTAACAGATTTAATGATTGGTGAGTATTGAAACCTGAAACTTGTACTTGGCATTTGCATTGCATTTCCAATGATAATTTAGTTGCCTAAGATTATGTGGTGAGGATACATGGTGGTTATATTACTATTTTAGTCAACCGTCGCACTGAAACTTCATTCTACTCTATTACAACAAGACATGTGTAATTGTCACACGTAGTAATTTAGTTCATTAATTGTATTATAATCATAGTAGGATGATAATAGCATTATGACAATTTCAATGCAATTGTGGTAATAAACTTCTTTCCTGCAACTTTGCTGAGCCAAGTTACCCTTTTATAAACTACAGATGGTGGGACATGTGGGCACCAGGACACAGCCACTTAGATATGTTGGTCAGTATCCTCTCCAGGCTGGCCCGACCTTTGGGCCCCCAAATTCTTCAGCAGTAAGTGGAAACAGGATCATATTTAATCGTTCCATTTAATTTCTTCCCAATAAAGTTGCAATTTGAGTTAGCAGATTAGGGATTCCTCATCCCTATGCTGGCTGTGTTTTTTTTTTTCTTTTGGAATATATGAGGTCTCTATGTTTCTCAATAGAAAAAAAGAATTGTGAACAGATCAGAACGTACCTTAGTTTTTATCCATGACCAGGTCATATTTTGTTGGTAACCTTTGCACTTCTCTTATTGTTACAGGTTATGGTCAGTCGTTTTGGGCAACTTGTTTATATGCAGCCAGTCTCCCATGTAAGTATTTAGTGTCCCATTTGTTAAAAGTATCAACTCTCCTTCCATAAATTCTATTGCTTTGAATTATTTGACCTTGTAGAATTGATCTTTTTCTTCACTTCATGTTTCTTGACGCCATGAGCAGCGTAATATTTACGTCTTGAATTGTGAGTTGTGAAGTAATTTAAATCGGATTATTTCAAGTTCTTTGGTTTTTCCTCTAGGTCAATTCATTGTTTAATCTGTTTTCATTACGTTGCATATCTCTATGGCTCGACTTTCTGTGACCTCTTTCTGGTTCCTGCTACCCTTTTTTAAAATTATTTTTATTCCTTCTCCTGTCCAAATTTCCTATTAACCTCGTCTCATATTTCAGGACTTGGCTCAAGGTGCAACAGTCGTCTCACCGGTACCACCTTGCCCTTTGTTGACAACACAGCCTGCGCAATATCCAAAACATCAAGGTGAATTTTTTTTTCCTGGCTAATGACGAGTATTTCCTTTGCATTGCAAAAATTTTTTATCATAAGCTTCGGTATTTTTTTTTTCTCAATTTATTTTTTTATGATGCCGCTGTTTTTATCATAAGTGAGAAGGCAATTACAGTATCGGTTTCAAAATCGATCGTTAAGATTATGCTACTAAATCCAAACAATATTTCAATTTAAACAACTCGACATTTTTCTTCTTCATTTAAAAGACCTCTACAAATGCAGGCACTGCAGCAGCACAAGCATTGCAGTTTTGCGTTCCTCCGCCATTTATGGCCAGTGGCCACCAACCGCTTGCCGCAGTTCCAAACCACATTCCAATTTTGCAGCCCTCCTCCTTCCCACTCAACCGCCCAATGCCAATGCCAGGAACTAATGCATTCTTCACCACCAAGTTCTAATGAATTTGTTTCTACTGTTAATTTTTCATGTAGTCAACCACAGCTTGGCAAAATTTTGGTCCTCTGAAAGTTTTTTCCTATTTGATTTAATTATTAGCATTTATCTTTTTATCGGAGGGCGATGCACTGTTTCCATTCAAATCAGGACATTTTACCGTTGATTGGTGGATGGAGTCTGTTGAACTCTGTATAGGTTGAATTAAAATTTGTTTAGGATCAGCATTATTTCTTTCTTGTGAGGGGAACTCTCGAGTCTTTCTCATTCATGAGTTGGTTTCAAATTATAAAAGTTGTTTGGAAAAAAGGAAGGCAAGATAGTCTTGTTATTTTAGTGTCCATCTTAAATAAATGTGATTCCTTGCTGATTCCAATTTACACTGACCATTTAGTACATAAAATGTTTAAGATCTGTTCATACCAAATTGTCCCTTGCGACGCGCAGCAACCTTGAAGAATAGAGTACTATTCATTTGCATAAATTCAATCCAACTGCCCAACAAAACCTTATAATTTAAGGACTTTAGCTACTGTACTCTCACAAAGGTGAAATTGTCCATATCCAAATATCCAACTAGAAAAATATAATAACTTTGCATACAATCATCCAACTAAACCCAGTTAGGATTAGACGTGAGGTAGCATCTAGAAAACAGCTACACCATATGTTACCTTCTATACCAAAAATATTAACCATGACAATACATGTTTCTTAGATTTGCTTTTGGTTACCAGCTTCTTCATCCCCAATCACTGTTTCTGATTCCCCAGGCTCGTCTAACTTGAGCACCCAACCCAGGTTCTGCACTTCAGCCCATGGCTCTGGAGTTTCCATCATGTTTTCCTGCAAAATCTTGTCAGAGTTTGTTACTTCATTAGTGCAAGCAGGGTGGCAATAACCAAGTGAATTCTTCCCATATAGAAATAATTGTGATCTAATCAAATACTTGAAGATTGATATAAACACATTCTAGTTGTAAGTCTTGTCTACCTGTAACAGTGCAGTCATTTTGCCAGTTCTAGACTCATCATCCAGAGCTTTGGGATTAGATTCTGAACTGTCATCATGGGGCTGCACTGCTTTTAGAGGTTCAATCATCAAAGGTCCATCC
>NW_019646953.1:5598-14716 GCF_002806865.2 Cucurbita pepo subsp. pepo
TTTTTCCTCAATCATCAACTCCTTGAGAATATAAATTGCCCCCTTTCACGACTTGACCAGACAGAGAACTAGAAGCATAATTCTCGAGTGTTGATTTTGAGACTTCAACTATGGTACCCTACTCTCTCATCGGTCCGAGAATTGGTTTATGATTAAATTACAATTGTTCATTAGAAAATTAGTGATACGGGAAGTAAAATATGTAATTAAAGCATTAGTAAAACAAACTTACAAACTTTTGTCCCAATCGATCAACTTGCATATGGTATTGATATCTGTGGACACAGCTTGTCATAGGGTGAAAAGAGTATACACCAGGGAGTAAAGTGACTTGTTTGGAATGATTATATCTATAGTCGCAACTTGTTTTATAATGCATGAGTTTACAATACTTAGTGAAAATTTAATTAATTAAACAAACCTAAGTTTAAGTTATTGGAGCTTATGACGTATATATTCTCTCAAATTCCTTGTTCCCTTTAGGTGAGTAAAGGGTATCGGTTGAAATTCTCTAATTCTTTCAAAATGGTACCATAAGCCAATTTACCTGTCTTACATGTTGTAATCTACCGTTTCTAAAGCTCTTCTCTCAAGGATAAGATGCGATTAGAAACAAACTCTCGACCAAATTGTAATTACTAGTAATTTGTGAGCGATCAACTAGATAATAATGATTATATTAATAGCACTACGGTGCATAAGACGTTTTAATTAATTAACTTGTATCATGGAATCTAATAATGTATATAGGTGTATAAGGCCTGGAATGTTGTTCCCATATACCGACGATATTTACTGGTGTATGCATCAAGTTGTTACAAAGAATCAGGATGATTATCACAAAACATATTCTTTCACTGTTCTTTTAATGTGTGTCCAAAAAGGGGGGGAAATGAACCATTATTTTTACATACAACAAATTCAATATCTGGGAATGTATAGCTGATCAGAAAAATTGTGTCGCCTCCACAAACTCCGGCCACTGGTATCTCTTGCCCGATCGACTCGATGACCAGAAAAAAAAAGTATAGTTTCAGCTTCCTCTACTGCTATGGCTTCTTGGCCTGCAGCAGCGAAGTCACCGCAAAGTTAGTCGGGTCGGGTCGGGTCGGGTTGATACCTACCTCCCTTTTCCTCTCGTTTGCAGACGAACTTGTAATAGACTGAATTCAAAAGTAATACTTCAACAAACAAATGCATATTACCTTTTTTAGATACTTCTTGTGAAGCTTCATTGCCCCAGTGCAAGCTTTTTTGGCATCAAGATTTCCAGTCATGTCATTTAATATCTACCAAAGAAAAGAAAGAACACGAAACGAGCAAGCAAACGGTTAGTCGAAACTGTGATTTTGCTTAGACAACCGACAACAGATCATTCTCATGCTCGAGTTCAATTTAATGTATTATCTTTGTAACCTTAATGTGTTGAAGGTTACCAAGAGATCGAATTATTATTAGATTGAGAAACGGACCTTCACAACGTCGTCCAGACCCCGAGCTTCTGTAAGTAGCTTTGTGCTCTTATCTTTCAAGACACTAGCAACAAGGAAAACCGAGATCGGAAGAGGAGCTTGTGCGTTCTTTGCTTTCAAATTCTCCCGTTCGTATTTCCCACATTGGCGCATCGATTTTTCTTTTCCTTTCGATCCCTCGCCTTTCTCATTGCACATTTCAGGTTCTTCATACAACGCAAATAGATCGGGATCGTATTCCAGAGCCCACATCATCTGTTGCAACAGCAGATGTGTAAGAATTTTATACAGTTCATGATGTCCTCTTCAGCCACAGTATGAATGCATAAAAACTTTTATAAACATAAGAACAAGCCTGGGATGTTGTTTGATTCATCCCTTCTTTAGAGAACTAAACGTACCTCCCAGAGATATAACGAATCGCAAAAGGAAAACTCGCGTCTGAATAAAACCATAAGCATCCTGAAAGCGAAAAGATAGTCACCACCCCCAAGTGTCTCTGTGTTCATAAAAACAGCACCTTCATTGTTACTTTTCAAAGTTAGGTAGCAATGTCTGTTCTAGACCCCTAAGTTACACAATTTTCAGTTGAATTATGGTCATTTAAATCGATCGCCATTCGCAACGATCATCGAATGACAATACTTCTTCGATTGTAATATCTCATAAAGCTGAAGAAATGCATGTAAATATAAGTCTACGAGCAATACCCAAGTGTTGATGAAGTTTTGGATCAATGACTTGTGTGATAGCAGCCAAGTTATTGAGTTGAGTCTCCACGCCGACCGAGCTATCAGTGCATCGGAAGTTCCCTCGCTTCAAAGTTTCAAATAGAATACGTCACGAGAACGCTAAATTGCAAATATAATGATAGGGAAGAGAAAAACAAAGAACTAGATTGGTTGATGAGGAGACAAAACGATATTTTCAGAATAACGACTACGAAACCGTGAGCACAGAGTTAATATAATCGACTTACACGCACAGGTGAAAGATATCAAATACGAAGCATCGGAAAAAATAAAGTTACTCAAGTAGAAGAAAGGTTAGTACCAATCTGCGCATCAAACGTTCAAAGCACCAAAACGAATCGCCTTCATCCTCGAGAAGCATTATCATGGGGGAACAAAGATCACTCATTCCTACTCAGAAATATTCATAAAGTCAGGTTCAAAATATGTTTTTCGGCCTTATAGAACTCAGAAGGTGACTGCAGTCGATACTCGAGAAACTTAATCTCATTCATCAAAATTACGCACCTTGACAGTAGCCGATGTCTTTATCTATCCACGCATAAACAGCAAGAATATCCCAAAGTTTTGATAAGTTTTCTTGTTTTTCGTAGAATACCAAAGTTCTGTCAGTCCGAACCACGTCAAGGCCTAACACGAACATTTTTCAAATGGTCAGCTTCAAAATAAATTATAAAAGATACTCGAGTCATGTCACAACTGTCATATAAACAAATATATGATGTCATGTGTGCGTGTGAGCGATAAAGCTTCTACGAACCTATCTGATGTAAAGTAAGCATCCACTGAATTATTTTCTGATCTGTCACAGGTTCCATGTTACTACAAGAATTCGGCTGTGAACCATCAGACTCGGCATCAGCAGTGCCGGTGTCTTGAGGCACAAGCGGACCACTTTCTGGATTTGCTTCCAAAAGTACAAGCGGATCTTGAATAGGCTGACCATCCTCTGTGATTACAGGTGCTGTGATGTATCTACCACTTCCAATGACAGGGAACATTTGTCGACAGTCTTCCTTCCATGTCGCATACTGTATCCTGCAAATTCAAAAGCTCACAATCTAAGCGTTCATTTGATTTAGAGAAGAGGTGAACAATTACTACAAAAACTTGGGTAAATGCATTATATTGAAATGAAGTGACATGAAAACAACGGCCAAAAGCTTCTCATTTACAACTAAATCATTTCGTGGAGAGGCCAACTCGTCGCATTATGCTCATGGTCCATCGTCACGCATCCTAGACTATGCCTTCCTCACCCTAAGGCCGACTATAGGAGACAGTGAGGGTTTTAAACTATCAAGTTTTCCACATGGGGCTTGAGCTCAAACCTTAGAGGGTATCTACCAAGTTCTTACAATCAAGGTTAGTTTTGGGAGTGCCATTTCTTGGAAACTACAAAGAACCATTTGAAGCGAAGTTTCGCAACCAATAATTGAGGAGAAATCAAACTAAAACGAGTTCAGAATCTGCAGAAACATTATATGATGCATTAACTTTGAAGCAAATAATGTAGATTATCAAAGGGTGGATTCTCTCAGTGTGCATCAATTAGATGAACTACCTTCGACGCTGGCGAATTTCTTCTCTCTCCTCAATGGTGCTCATAGGATCATAACAACCAAGAAGAAACTCCCACACTTCTCCTCTAATTGAAGGATGGATCCCCTGTATTACATAGACAATTTGAAAAACAAGAACTTTATCATCCAAGGATCACTGCAATCTCCATCGAATATTTTTGTGAATACGATCATATCGATCAAAAGAGAATCAGTTTTGAATTAGTAGATAAAGCTGAGCAACTGCCAAAGAGTGTGGTTGTCCAAAGACAAGAACACCATGAACTTTACCCCACGGTGAATGCGATTTAGAGTCTTTGCTATGTCCAGTTGCCCTTCTGGATTAAATGCTGCTTGCCATTTTCTAACACTTAAAGTTTTCCCAGCCTGCATGAATGTTGGATTATCAACTCTTAAAGCAATGAAATGGGCTTCTTTCACATAAGCAATCTTAGATCAATACAATACCTAAAAGTGACATGACAATCGCATATAAAACGAAGTGAAGTAACTAGTTTAGCAGGACAATCAATGAACCTCAAAGAAGCAGTATTCAGTCAGAATAATTCCCAAAGGAAAACCTAATATGTGCAAGAATTGTTACTCAGGGAACCAATTTTTGTAGCCTGACATACACAAACCAGTAGTCAAATGGCCAACCAAAAGCTCGTCCGAAAGATCAGCCATAAAAAAGGTTAATAATACTATTACGCAAAAGCAAGAACCAAAAAGGTCACACAAGGTTGACCATACCACCTTGAAAGAACCAATTCTGGCATGTCAAAACTTTATACAATCCTAGAAGTGGAGCAGAAGCTAAAATGCATAAAAAGCTAGAATCCTAGAAGTGGGGCATTACCAAACGAGGTACAGAGTGATTCAATGTAAAGAAGAAGAGAAGGAAACAGACCCTGATCTTGAAGCGGGTTTTGGGAACATCGGTGCACTCAGGGCGAACCTCATAGAAAGAATCAGCAGGAGCTCCAGCGTCTCTCCACATTCCCACAACTCACCGAAATAACTTCCGAGAGATGGTCAAAAGACAGAATCAAAGCAAATCAGCCCCAAATCAAGAAATCCGCTCACCCCCCTGAGATGATCAAACCCCAGAAGAGAAGATTCAAAGCCCAGAGAAAAAGAGTTGAAGGGGGAGGATCCGGGGGGGTGTGAGGCTGGGAACGAGATCCAGCTCCGAATAACCAGCTAAAGACGCAAAAATAAATATACACACAAAC
Source organism: Cucurbita pepo subsp. pepo (assembly GCF_002806865.2). Classification (NCBI taxonomy): domain Eukaryota; kingdom Viridiplantae; phylum Streptophyta; class Magnoliopsida; order Cucurbitales; family Cucurbitaceae; genus Cucurbita; species Cucurbita pepo. The sequence continues at coordinate 10,620 of NW_019646953.1, forward strand.
AACAAGGCAACAGCTAAAAGGGGAGGGGAGAGGGGGTGGAAAATTTTTACTTAATTTGATTGGATAAGAAAAAGGTCTCGAAGTTCATGGATTTGTGCTCTGTCTTACCATGTCAAAGTTGCCTGTTTTTACCTCACCACAAATCCCCATTAACAACAATCCCCGTTTTATACGTTCATTCAACTTCCTTGAATCTCTCGTTTCTTCCTTAATCTGTCTGTGCGACCAAGAGCGTGCAGCTCACGACATTCATTCCACACTGTCGTTGTTTGCTGACCTCCACCTCCGTTGTTGACTTTGACTCTTACTTTCGGCCCATTACCTAGGCCCACGTGTAAACCCCAGTTGATCCATAACTAAATAATACTCCATTTGGATAATTCATGTTTGCCCGACAGGCCGACGTGTCCGACAGGCCCATTACCTAGGCCCACGTGTAAAAAACTTTAATGCGAAGTATATGTATTATATAAATTGTATATTTAATTTGAAAGGTTCACCGTTCGGCTCGAATCTACGCTCCTCTATAGTCACATAGTTCCAGTCCGCTTTCGTCTTTGACTAGTTACTCAAAAGTAACAAAAATGAGTATAGAATACTCGTTAAATAACTTATTTATAGGCTCTTAATCTTATCAATTTCTAAGTACAAACGGTTTGTTTATGGTATAGAAAGCTTGTAGGAACAAGATTCTTCGTCCAAACAAACTCCTTCTAGAACTTATTAGGATAGATTTGTGTCAATCTTTCCTTTCATGATTTCAAGGAGGGAGATGTTAACGTCCTATCTTCCTTCCCAAGAAAGCAATTCTAAAGTCACATTAATCAACATTTTATAATAATAACTTTAGATTCGGAACCAATTTGATTTTCGAAAATTATGAACCAACTAAACCCATAAAATTTTCAATTATTTAAACCCAATTTAATCCAAATAAATTCATTATTGGACGGAAACTCTAAGAATTGAGTTGAATTGATGGAATCTTGGATCCAAAGGGTTAGAAATGTGAGAGATTCTTGATCCCACCCTTCCTCATAGTCATCCCTACAATCATTAGTAATTAGTACCAAATGAAACCCAAGGGAGTGATTTAGAAAGCTAGGAATCAAAGTGTGACAGCCTTAAACCCAAACAAGAAGACATGAATATTCTTGGAAATAAATTAAAGGGAAAGCACTCCCACTATCCAAGTTTTTGACGTATTCCCCAACCCCATCATAACGCAAAAATATATGCTTTATTTGTAGAGGAAGCCAACCCCATATGAAAAAGCAAAACTTTGCCTACAAAACCTGCTCTCCGCCTTCCCTTACCTTTGCAAAATAATAATTCGAGAGCCCACTATTTCTTCTTCTTCTTCTTCTTCTTCTTCTTCTTCTACTTGTTGCTGCGCGATGGCTAAGAAGAGCAGTTTTGCAGTGACCATTTTTGGGGTATTGCTGCTATTGGTGCAAAGTGCTTGCGGAGTTGAGTATCAAGTGGGAGGATCAAAGGGCATTTGGGGCGTTCCTTCTGACCCTAATGCTCAGAGTTTGAACCAATGGGCTGAATCTCGTAGATTCCAAATGGGTGATTCCATAGGTAATGTTAATTAAACAATGGTTTGATATTGTCCACTTTGAACATAAGCTCTCGTTCACGTGGAACTTATATGTTATTAATGGTGCAGTGTTCAACTACCAAAGTGGGCAAGACTCGGTGCTGTTAGTGAACCAAGATGACTACAATAACTGTCATACAGAATCGCCCATAAAGCACTTTTCAGATGGCCACACCATCATCAAGTTTGAAAAATCTGGCCCTCACTACTTCATAAGTGGTATCAAAGACAATTGCCTCAAGAATGAGAAATTGGTGGTGGTTGTATTGGCTGATAGAACCAAGCAATACTCTTCTCCGCCACCCGCTCCGGTCGAGGAACCACAATCTCCTCCGCCCGAAGCTCCGGCCCAGATGAACCCAACCCCGTCGCCAACCGCCGAGGGGCCTCCTTCCAATGCAGCATCATCTTCTACATCAATCATCAGCTTCTTTTTGGGCTTAACTGGAATGGTTGCAACTTCCATGATTCTTTTGTAATTACATAATAATTTAGGGTTTGTATAATGGGTTTGCATTATTTTTTCCTTTTAACATGGTTTGTGGTCATGCTGTGTGGTGGATTGTTTGATTCTTTTGAGAGTGAATAATTGGTGTCTTGTTTGTCTGTGTAATTACCCAAATAAATGGATTTTCTAAGTTAAATATTCATATTTTAATCTACATGCCTTAATTCACGACTTTTAAAAAAATTAAAACAGATTCAGGAGATATTATTTGTTCGAGTCCCACTATTGATATCATATATTTGAGAAAACTAAAAGTAAAGTCACGAGAGCTTATACTCAAAATGATAATATCATACCATTATAGAGATTCGTCGTTACTACTAAGTAACAAAAATGATTTGGGCTCGGGATATACATGTAAGTGAAGAAGGAAAGGGCTAACCAAAATAATTGATAGCCATGGATACAGGAACCAAGCAAAGGCCAATGTTCTTGAGCCCTGTGCTACAATTATTATCCCTCCCCACAAAACCCACTTCAATTCTATCTTCAACTTCCCCAAATTCCTCAATTTCTTTCCCCTACAAAATCAAAACCCCAAAATCACAGTTAAAATTGCATCAAAGAATGGATTTTTAATGTAAAAACACTAAAAAATTACAAACCTTGTGTTTTGTTTGATTGATCATGGCACTGAGCTGCTGCTGCTTCTTTTGCTTGGAGCTAAGCCCATCCATCTGATTCAAAACACAAAACCCAGTTTAAAAAAAAGTGTAAGCAAAAGTTTTGGATGATAATTTATATAGCTGAGAATGTAATGTACGTCGGAAATTATGGAAGGATGAGGCGGAGAAGTTGCAGTGTCTTGGAGATCGTCGTCATCGGAGGAAGAAAAGACGGCGGCGTTTTGAAAGTGATATGAAATTGTTTTAGAGTGGTCGAATAAGAGGAGGTCGTCCATGGAGGAAGTCCAACTACTGTGATCTTGATCCACCTGCTTCTGGGTGCAGATTCTGGAGATGGCTGAGTTTTCCATTGAATTGGACCAACAAAATCAAAAGGCAACAGAGATCTATGTGGGTTCGAGGCTGGTGAGGCGTTGGGTCGGTATATATATATATATATATATATATATGGATCGGAGATTCTAATTGTTTGAATTTTTTTAAAAAAACATATAAGGGTATGGTGGTGGTGGGGAAGTTGGCCGTTTGGGGGAGTTTATTTTAATTCCACATATATGCCATACCAATGGACAGACAAGAAAAGGAGTGGCCGGTTGTTTGACTACCCGCCTCTTTCTTTTGGAAGTTTGACTTCCACGATGGACCGTGTTTCTTACTTATAAACTCATGCTCGGCTCTTTCTCTAGAGTCTTCGAACAAAGTATGATACATGTTATAAACTACTGATATTGTCCACTTCATTTTATTTTTTATAAAAATGTTTTATACGAATAGATAGCACTGTGATAAGTATATATTAAAATTAATTTAGGAAAATATGAAGGTGTAGAGAATTTTGGTGGTTAATGAAATTCTTAATTATGGAACATTCTTAGCAGTTAGCACATCCGTGGTTTGGAAGTTGTGCCCAATACGTTGTTGTCCTCAATTCAGGGTGGTATTGACTTTTAAATTAAATTTTTGTTTAAAACTATTGGTCCAATTTGACACCTAATTATAAGGATGGTCTTTTCTTCCTTTTTTTCTGTTCAAAATTTGTACAAAGTTTATATATATATATATTCTTAGAAATACAACCCCATCTAATTATCGTCACATGTTTTAGTGAGACATAAAATCATGTCTGTTATGTAAGTTTGAAAGTATAGTATTTCTGTACACACGATCTACCTATATAACATACCCTTTTTTTAATAAATTTTAAGTTGTGCAACGACGATTGCTCTCTTCGTAGGAGTTTAAAATCGATTGGGAGAACGTTTTGAGAGAAAGATCTAAAGAGCATGGAATATAAGGCATTGAGGCATGTGATGGGACATACATATACATATATATACATATATATATATATATATATATA
>NW_019646954.1:0-405 GCF_002806865.2 Cucurbita pepo subsp. pepo
TCTGATATGGTAAGGAAATGGCAAAGGCATAAGAGTGTGCAATGTGGAAATACAAGACTTACTATTAATAAGCACAGCATTCAATAAAAAAAATAGAGACGAAAGGAAGACTTACTGGGAGGGAAAAATCAGGGAACACAACAATATTAGCCCTTCTGAAAGAACTCTTCCAATGTGAAATAAGATGCTTCCAGCCCCTTTGTTCATACATCGGCAAGCGGTTGGCAAGTGTATCTTCTCGAACTATCCATATAAGTGGTACAGAACAAAAAGGTTCCTGCATAAGGCTGCATAAATATAAACCTCACTAATCATAGTATCTCAATTCTCAAACTTTTAAGCACATGAAAACAATAGGACTCAGAAAGAAAAGTATACTTATCAGCACATGCACGCTCATGATCT
>NW_019646954.1:4786-7287 GCF_002806865.2 Cucurbita pepo subsp. pepo
CTGGGTGCACGAACGCCAACACGATCCTTCTTCCGCACCTCATCGAGCCCAACACCTTCCACCAGCCTCCTCGAAATCCTCCCCGGAAAAAACTTCAGCGAGCTCCCAAACTTAATACGCTCCATAAGCCACCGCCCCCTCTCACTTCCAGGGCTAGACATCAAACTAATGGAGCTCTGCAACAACATAGAACCGGAAACAAAGGCAAACACTGCAAAAACAACGACAAAGTAGAAAAACGTTTGTCCTCTAGCCGGAAGCCACCCGAGCAAGCCCTTGCGATTGATCCGACTCTGGTGAGATCGGGAGCGAGGAGTTGCATGATCCAGTGAGTCCTTGGCTCGCAAACGGAAGTGACTGGAATTCCGCTTGAAAGGAAAACGATCACGAATCGAGTGAAGGACGGGGACGGCATTTCCACTCCCATTGTCGTCGATCTCTGTAGATGAACTACGTCTCATTCAGAAGATCCTGTGCTCCAAATCTTTATGCAGAACGTGATGAACAACGGATTTGCAAGAATTGAAGAGAAGAGTTTGGAGAATGGATTAGAAATGATGTGAAACTCAGATTTCAATTGCCCATCACTGCCATGACTTCCGCTTTAGAACACGACAAATGCAAAATTACAAAATTACAACAACTTTTCACATAAAATAGATTTTTTTGCCAAGTCGGCCAATTTTACATTCATTTATTTTAAATAAATAAATAAATATATTTATTTGTTTATTCCATTACTTTATTTTATTGCGTCATTAAGTCTTTTTTTAATTACTTTATTTTTTTTGTTTGTTGGTTATATATCAAGAAATTTCGTACTTTTTTCTTCTTTAACGCGGTTTTTGACTACCTGTCTCAACAAATATATAAATAAATAAATAAATAAAATATACACGTGGATATTCTTTGTATTATTAACTAAATACTAAATTAATAAAAAATACATTTTATTTTATCTTAAAAATATCATAAACTTTTTAAAAGTTGAGTGGCTAGAATTAAAAAATTTTAAAAAACAAATTGTTTATGGCCGCACGGCAGATGTCCTAGTCTTGCTTGTCCAAGACGTGTTGTCTATGGTTGCATGTCCGTTCCAAACCCTTCTTACATGCTTTCATCCTAAATAGGTCTGGGGTCTTATATCATATTAGACGAACACGACTCTCCATAATGGTATGATATTGTCCACTTTGAGCATAAGTTTACATGGTTGACAGGGACGTCAACCAATTGAGTGGGGGAGGATGTCACGGTCATGCATGTCCAAGGCGTGTTGTCAATGGTCGCATGACAGATATCCCGGTCTTGATTGTCCAGAACGTGTTGTCCATGGTTGCATGCCCGTTTCAAACCCCTTTTACATGCTTTCATCCTAGATAAATCTGAGCTCTGATACCATATTAGAAGAACATGACTCTTCACAATGGTATGATATTATCTACTTTGAGCATAAGCTCTCATGACTTTGTTTTGAGCTTATCAAAATGCCTCATACCAATGGAGATAGTATTCCTTGATTATAAACCCATGATCATTAAATTAGCCGATGTGGGACTTTCATCATCGAACAACCTTATTTTGCCTAACTTTTTCCTCCCGACTCAGTGGATCTACAAGTTGCAGTAGCCATACTGCGAAGTCCTCCCCTTCCTCATTTCTATAGACTGAGTAGTCGAGTGTTTCCTCTTCCTTGGACAGACGCTTGTGAGGAACTATGGAAACCTCACTTTCATTATAGGTGTTCGTCCTCTATTATCTTAAAAGGATCTAAAACGGGCGCTCATATGGGATCATTTCAAACTCTCGACTCTCTTTTTTTTCAATGGGTCATAATAAAATCGATTAAGGACAACACCCTCCTCCGCCGAAAGACGTTCTTATAAAGGTGGCACAAGATGACCGAGCAAACCTTTTCGAGACCAAAGCCCCTTAGATAATTACTTGAGTTTTTTTTCTTAAAATTAAACTTATTTTATTTAATTTTTCTATGTCACGATTTTAAATATTTATAATAAAACATTTGAGGTTGTAATCAAATACAAAACACCGACAAATAATTTGAAAAAATAAAAGAAAATAAAATCGATTAATCCACACCGTTTTGGGCCGGCCAGAACGAGAGGGCCCATTAAGAAACTCGGACGGCCCAGTCCATCAAAGTTCAATAACAAAGGGACACAGATTTCAACAAAATTACATCCATCTCCCACGCGCGCCATTCAACCCCACCGGCCATTCGTGTTGGAAGCTTGCAGAATGGCACCCTGGCCTGCTCCCTGTAACTCGTCTGTAGGGTTTTAGACCTCTTCTATCCCCCATTCTTCTTCTACCGCTTCATTTCGCGCGCTTTACCAGACTCCAGGTACTGTTCTCTCATCTCATGCACTTTCGTCTTACTCTTACACTGCAATTCTGATATTCTTGGCTCTCTCTCCTTCAATGGCGATTTTATTTTTCTCTGTGTAAGTTTATCATTTCCTCTCATGGCCGCTAGAGTT
>NW_019646954.1:9584-14699 GCF_002806865.2 Cucurbita pepo subsp. pepo
TTATTCAAGAGAATTTGAACCTCTATTGTCGAACTTTTGAGGAACACAAACTTCCCAACAAATTGTCCGTACAAGTAAGTTCTCATTCCTCATTAATCTCATGATTTGAATACTATGGTATGGAAACAATGTGCTGCTAAAAATCCTTAAAATCAAAGAAAGTACAAGACCAAGATAACTCCCATTAAAATAGAAAACTTATTTCACTGCTTTTGATACGGATGTACTTTATTTAATTTGTAAGAATATGACATGGGATCCTAACATCCTGCTTGCAGGTATCAGGAATCAAATGAGGGAAGTTTCCCCTCACTCAACCTTACTCACAAGGAAGTTGGTGGATCTTTCTATACAGTGCGGGAGATTGTACGTGATATAATCCAAGAAAATAGAGTTCTTGGTCCAGGAAAGTTGTCACTAGAAGAGCACAGCACGGATCATTTACTTGAAGAGAATCCACTGCACTCAATTGCTATTGAACCTCAATCTCCTTTAACGTCGCCCTCAGAGGAATTTGATTTTCCAATCAACCACAACCATTGTATAAATGAAGAACCAATCATTGTTTCAGATGAGGAGCAATACACTTCAAAGAATATTCAGGGATCACAGAATGGGGTCATAATTAACGGCAGTCTGGTGGATGCCAGTGACAAGGATTCTGATGAATTTATCCAGACAGAGTTGCCAGTAAATGAACACAAGAAAATAGAGGAAGTGTTGAAAGAGGAATCAGGAATGCCTATTAATCATGTAACTCCTTTGGCTGTAGATGTCAAGGTAGGGACATTCCCGTTGGATTCATTTTCTTGGGCTGCTAATGGTTCAGATGTAATATCTGAGACTTTGATTTCAACCGATGCCTCGGAAAAGAAAGTTAGTCAAACCATCGAGTTAGAATCAGATGTTAGCTTGTTTAACAGTGAAGATAATAATTCCACGAAAGCTTCTGGTCGGGCAGATGAAAAGGCATTATCAGAAACAATGTCTGATTTGGTGGAGGTAGCACAAATTGTTGAAGATACTGATGGAACTATTATGAAAGATGGTCGCATACATGAAGTTGACGGTCCTGGGTTGGAAATTTGCACTGATACTCCAATATCTGTGACCTTTGAACAAGGCCAGAAATCTAGTGAAATAAAGGTGAGTGTTCTATTTCTTTGTGGCCAAACACAGAATGGCGTTAAAGTTTTTTTTATCTATCGTCTTTTAAATTTCTGGGGCATAGGTATAAATGCTTAAAGTTGACTTTTGGATTATGACAAAATATCGTGGGGGCGATAGCAATTTTACTCGAGTCGTTTCTGGGCCAGTTGAAACTTTTGAGCGAGGAAAAAGAACAGAGAATTTCTTGCATTCTTAAACTTTTTGGATGGTGTTTAGATGTTCATTTGCATGTGGGTGATCTTGTTTCAATGTTTTTGTTTGAAAAATAACAATGTGTACTCATCTAACCATTAGATGAAAAGAAAGAAGAATTGAAGAACATGTTATATTGAAGTCAGAGTTGTTTATTTCAAGGATTTGCTATACTTTTTTTCTTGCAACTCTAAAGTTTTGGAAGCATAGTTTGAATTTGGACTATTATTGATGCTCTTTTACAGGCTCCGAATGCTTCTCCGAGCGGTACCAAGAATCTCAACGATTCACGCAACAATGGCATCGATCAGGCTTCAAAAATCAAAGAGGAGACAGAGGTTAAAAATAAAGTAGAGGCAGAACAGACTGGTGGCTCCCAGAAAGAAAGCATTCCAACACTAAATAGACTTAATCTGTAAGAACCTCTAGTCCACCCCACCTTCACTTTACTTTATGATTCAAATTAATCAATCATTTTAACCACATATTCATCTTCCAAACGTTTCTTTTCAGCAAATCATGGCATGGGACGTCAAAAGATTCTTCAAAACCCGAAAACAACCCGCTTTTGGAAATCCTCAACGCATTCATTGCTGCCTTCGTGAAGTTTTGGTCCGAGTAAGTTCTATGACTGTCAATCGAATAGATAGAGAGTAGTAGTTAATTTTTCCTGCCACAGAACCTGTCTGTCTGTGTACCAAACCTGCAATCGGTTACCCCGTCGCCTCCACTCGGTCCCATTGTCGATATTTATGAAGAGAAAAACTGGAGGTGGGTTGGCATTTCTGTACCCTGCAGTGTGAAAGAAAGCTTAGGAGTAGCATAAAAGCCTGTAGAAGGGATTTTCTTCTCTTTTTTTACTGTAAGCATGAGATGATGAGATACATGTCGTCCCCACCGCCATGGTTTTCTTCTAGAAATGAAGATTTTGCTCTAATTAATGCATTAGCATATGATGAAAAAAGGGTGAAAAGAGAAGGAAAAGGTCGAAGTAACGTGAGGGAGGAGCCTTTGTGTGTTAGGAAAACATGGAAACAAGAGAGAAAGGCATATACAGATTGGAGTTTTAATAGGCACATCTTCTTTGCCCTTTTTCTCTCTGACCCGACATCTTATATCATATGGATCATGTAGTCACATGATTTTCTGCTTCCCAATTTTCTAATAGTACACTCTCTTGCAGCCTTTTTGTTTTTTATTTTATATTAAAAAAAAAAAAAAGTCAATTTTATTTCTCATTTTTATATTCATTTTTTGAAAAGTTTTCTCCTGTTTCATAAGGTTTTTTTGTATTTTTTTTTTTCACCCCAATCCGGATTACCATGCCAACAGGAACACCACATGAAAGATTAATTCAATGACGTAAACCGTCGGAAACTCGAGAGGGTCGCTAGGTTTGGGAGGGAGAGGGAGTTCAAGTGGTCTCTTGTGTCTAGCTATGTAGGTTAGGGGCGCTATTCTCACTTTTAAGTTCTGCTTTCTGTGTATGCTTGCAACTGCAAAACTCTCCCATTAGTCGATCATTTGATTGATCAATGGGCAATGTAGGGCTTTCTTGTGGTAGTCATTTCAAATTATGTGATGTCCCACGTTGGTTGGGGAGGAGAAGAAACCACCATTTATAAGGGTGTGGAAACTTTCCCCTAGCAGATGCGTTTTAAAAGTCTTGAGGGGGAGCTCGAAAGGGAAAGCCCAAAGAGGACAATATCTGCTAGCGGTGGATTTGGGTCGTTGTAAATTATCACCTCTAATGCAACAAAATTGAATCATGAATGCTACCCAATCGAACTCTTTGATGTTCTTTTTCTTTCTTCAAACATCAAATCTTGGGCATATGACACAAATCTTTGGTATGTGACACATGCTAACCGTGGGTATGCTTTTTGAAAATGATAGCCCGAGTATTGGTCCGGTTAAGGTATATACCTCGACTAAAAATTCAAATCAACAAAACAATAAAATTAGTAATTAATGCACAAAAAGGTCAAACAAAGCACAAGTGCAAAAAGAATTGTACGAATGAACGAATTCATTGGAGACTAATTTTCTTTTGTGTTCACATCGTCAATTTTTGGTCATTTTCACATTAGGCAATAACCAGCACTTTCAATAAATTTTAAACCATTTAATCCTCTCTTGTAATTGACTTTATTAATTTTTTTTTTTTTTTAAAAGAAAGAAATAAAAATTAAATACATACTATTTTAACAAACCTTGTAATAAACTCTTCCATCTCCCTTTTCCCCATGCCATTGGATCTGGGGCTTTTTATTTTTATTTTTATTTTTATTTTATTTTTCCAATTCAATATTCTAAAATAAAAAATAAGGAATATTGGAAATGATTACGTGGAATTCGAGGAAATTAATAATTAATATTAAAAAAAAAAAACTGCAATTTTCATACCATTTGTAATTTTCAAGCAGCCTTTGTATTATAAAAATGAATTTATTTAAAATTCTTAAACCTGGAATGTTGTTTTGTCTGTATTTTTAATATATGACTAAATAATTTATATTATTTAATGTGGCCTTGCAAACCAGATATTCCACGTGTCAATAATTTTTTTTTTAAATTAGGATTTAATTATATGTTAATATAATATTTTTATATAAATTTTATTTTTATTTCTAATTTTGAAATGAAATCCCATGGTATTATCATGGTTACCACAAAGATATTTTCATTTATTTAAAAAGTATTTTTTTTTTAATTTTATAAAACTTATATTTTGGTTGTAAATTTAGTTTGAATTATTTTATGATGACCGTGTACGAGACCATTTTGACGGTGAGTCGAGGGCAGGCACAACAACTACATGAATCCTGTCCTTTTTATTACTCGCACTTTCTCGAGCCATGTTAAAATTAAAGATTAGTAACACCGTATATATTAATTTTACAATTTATTAAATGAAAAAAAAAATCAAAATCAAAATTATTAAAAAAAGATTCAAACAAGAAATTAAATTATATTCCGGTGCAAGAATCCCAAGGAAAAGTGAAATTACTTTTTTACCCTTGAAGATTAAAAATAAAATAATATATATTAATCCGGATTAGAGAATATTTTAATGTACACTAATAAAGGCCAATGATTGACGGTGAAACCAAGAGAGAGAGAGAGAAATTAATATTAATTAGAAAAAATTAAATAATAATAATAAATAAATAAATAAAAGAGGAAAAAAACAGTTTCACGTGGGGGAGATTCATTTAGGTAATGTGTTTGGTTTGTGATTTGGTAAACCCAATCCATCAATGAACTCATTCCCCAAATTTTTTTTTTTTTTTTACTTTTTAAAAAAAAAATTAAATTAATTACTAAATATATATATATTTATTTATTTATTTATGTGTTTGGTAAAATTTTCATTTATTTTAAATAATTACATTTGAATTATAAACTCTGACACGTTGGTTGAAGAGGAGAACAAACCACCATTTATAAGATTTGTAAGGGAAAGTCCAAAAAAGACAATATCTGCTAGCGGTGGATCTGGGGCGTTATAAATGGTATCAGAGCCAGACACCAGACTGTGTGCCAGCGATGAGGCTGTTCCTCGAAGAGGGGTAGACACGAGGTCGTGTGCCAGTAAGGACACTGGGCCCCGAAGGGGGGTGGATTATGATGTCTCACATTGGTTAAGGAGGAGAACAAAACACACCGTAGTAGACACGTTTTAAAATCCGAGAGGGAAAACCCAAAGAGAACAATATCTGCCATGGATCTAGGCCGTTACATGATTTTTGT
>NW_019646955.1:0-8255 GCF_002806865.2 Cucurbita pepo subsp. pepo
AATGTTGGCTCAAGCCCACAACTCTGTCTAGTTGGTTCACATGCATATGGCACAGTCTAACTTCGTCTAGCCTACTCTAGTTACCTGTGCACGTGTCCAACAGTCTCAACAGTACTTGATTTCACAACCCATCAGCTCACACTTAGCCCAAAATGTAGAACCAACCCGGACGACTCATGAACCAGCTTCATCAACAACTAGCCTCTTCACCTCACCTAACACCTCACCTAACTCCAACTCTATTGGCACAGTACCTCATGCATGGTGTATGCCATGAGCACAAGATACTTCCCCAATATATTTTGTATAGACACGTAATCTATGATATGATTCGTGTTCCTTCCTTCCTGTTAGTTTTTGGCAGTGTGAGCCTATGTTAGTCCATAGTCAGGCCTAGAGTGTATGTATACGAGTCCACCTAATGGGTTCATGAGCGTGAACCGTGTGTAGAAAAAGTATTATGCATCCAACTTTACCTGCAAAAGAAAGTAGAACACAAACTGTACAATGAAATTCGAACCGTCGATCTTTGAGATGATAATTAAATATCTTATCTACTAAATTATGTTCAAATTTACTCGGGAAAAGGAGTTATATTGCTTGTAAGGAAAGTGGAATGGCCAAAGATTACATAGATGTCGTGTTGGTACACGACAAGGCGAAGGAAAGAAGGAAATACATGAAAAATTAAAACGGCATCGTTTCATATGTTCTTTTTCTTTTTTACATTTTTGGCACAAATTTCTGCATTATCATAATGTCATCTTCAACCCTTAAATGTAAAAATTAATTTTACAATAAATAAATAACAATAATAATAAAACTCTCTTTTAAAGTCTGATTGACTTTGACGTTGTTGTTTTTTTTTTTTTTCTTCTTATTTATTGATAATTGTTTAATTTCATTAATATCATTTTACGATCTTNTTTACATTTTTGGCACAAATTTCTGCATTATCATAATGTCATCTTCAACCCTTAAATGTAAAAATTAATTTTACAATAAATAAATAACAATAATAATAAAACTCTATTTTAAAGTCTGATTGACTTTGACGTTGTTTTTTTTTTTTTTTTTCTTCTTATTTATTGATAATTGTTTAATTTCATTAATATCATTTTACGATCTTCGATTTTTTTCCCTTTTTCGTAACGAGTGTGATATGACATGTTCTTGAAAAAAAAATTAAAAATTAAAAAATTAAATTTACACTAAACATTGGTTAAAGGAGATTAATTATGAGCGTTTGAATCCTCCTTTTTCATCTGGAATCAGAGTTTTGACGGATCGTCCAAGAACGATATATAAGTGTTTTATACTTAATTTGAAGTTAGTTATTTTTACCGGTGTTTGGAAATGAATTACAATAAAATTGTATTTGAAAATTAGAATTAGAGCTCAACAACTCGAGAAGGAACGAAGTTGATGTGCGTTTTCTATGAAAAGTTATGGAAATATAAGTAAATTAGAAAAAATCTAAGAACTAATGGAATTTTGAAAAATTTATTATGGAGGCAAGCAACGACTGCCATGTGTCAAGCAACGGTTGGAGCAACACATCTGCTTCCTATGGAGACGCATGTCACTTGGCCCAATCCGATCGTCTTACTCGACTCGTCACCCCGCGCACGACCTAGTTCAATACCTGTGACCCAAGCCGACCGCCTTACCTGACTCGATCCTACCCCATCTCTCCTAGTGCACCATGTGTAGCACAATAAGTGCACTCACACGACCCAAACATGCGCGTGCAGCCACGTGTATTCCTCCTCTTTTGTGCATGTGTGTTCATTTTTCACTTGTTTGACCTCCTTTTTCATTTAATTTTACTTCAATTAGAATCGATCGGTGACCTTTCTGTAGTAAAAAAAAAAAAAAGCTCAGTAGGCCATCTTTCATCTATGAGAATAGAATTTTCTCAAGTAATACTTGTAATGATCGGTAGGGCGTGCTGGCGTGCTAGCGTGCTAGCCTATCATGCCTTAAACGACTAGATTATGCACGTTTACGACTATAATGGAAAATTTTTGATAAATGAACCATGTGTTATGGAAAATTATAAAAATGGCTCTAGGATGGGAATTCAAGTAGTGTGCCTATTTTGATGTTTTCTGCTATGCTAGAATGGAGGATGAGATATTGTGATCTGCACTCTAGGTGATTGATAGATATTATTTTCCCATTGAGCTTGCTTGGATGTATGATTTACGATCTCTGTGCGTTAATGTTTGATAGAAGTATCTCTCCAATAAAAGTGTACGAATGAATATATTATGTTTTTTGTGTTTTAGGTGATTGATAGAAATATCTCCTTCGTAAAGCATATATACGTGAGCTAAGCTAAGTTTATGTTGCTAGGGTTAGAGCGGTTTATACTTTGACCTAGGTCAATATGTTTCTAGTAGACCAAGTATTTTAGGATAATGAGCGGCTATCAGTTTAGACTTGAGTGCACCTAGAAATTGGATTAGCTCCAAGGAGCTAACCCCGGATGTCTTGAAAATATGAGATGTGGACTAAACTCTCTAAACTCCCCCTAAGAATCTAGTAAACCTCTACAACATCTAGGTACGATTAAGGAAGTTTAACTAAACCTTGAGACGACTTGAGTTATTATTTAAGTTTACGGTCAGGACAAGGTTGATGTTGTGATTTCGTTAAATCGGTTTTGAGGAGGGACTTGGAACTACACGAGTAGTTAGCTCAAGACGAGTACTTTTATTAAGTGTAGAAACGGGTCACGGCTGACTTTGGGACTCCATAATCTGGTCTTGGAAGAGACTAGGGACTATGCAAGGAGATGGCTTAGGGTGAATATTTCTATTGAGTGTAGAAACGTGATAAGACAACCCTAATCCTTAGCCCAACGATCAAAGCTTTTGTTGAAACAAAAGCCCTTGAATCAAAGTAATTAACACCTCCTTCTACGAAATTTGGATCCACCAAGAGATAAGGCTAGAATTGAATTACCTCTTACGATCGAAGATCTAGAAGCAAGATTTGGAACCTTGTTCTAAATTGAGTCACTCCACAATCGAACTTGATCAAGGCTTGATTGAATGGCTCGGATTCAATTCTACCACAAGAATTGATTGAAACTTAGAAATGACAAATATGATGATCAAATTTCTAAAGAAAACGTCTCAATTTGAGATCTGAATTACATTCATCCACGAATCTGATTTTTACCTAACATATTGTAGGTATTTATAGTCTCCCGACAAAAGACGTTTGTGGCCGGGATTTATTCCTGATCCCCTTTAATCTCCACAAGACGAAGTCAAATCGATCATTTGACCCTTACATATTTTATGAAATTAAAAACAATACTTTCTTACCAATGTTGATGTGCTTGTGTGGCTAAAGCAATATGTTTGAAATTCATTGAGCTCTCCCCGCGTAGGGTTTGAATTCTGTTGTGGACATTTTTTAATCTTCTTGACATTTTTTAAATCTTCTTGGCAATAGGTCCATTTGGAACATCGTGATTCTTATCAAATGGGTCCAAGACTGACGTTGCGACTCTATAATCGATCTAAAAAAGAGACTTAGGACTAAATGAGTAGTTGTCAAGGTGAGCACTTTTATTGAGTGTAGAAACGGGTCAAAGCTAATGCCACGACTTCATAAACTAGTCTCAGAGAAGGACTGAGAAATACACAAGTAGTTGTCAAGAGGAGTGCTTCTATTGAGTGTGGGAATGGGTCAAAACTGACGCCGCGATGTCGTAAACCTACCCTAAAAGGTGACTAGGGACTACACAGGTCGATGACTTATGATGGGGTAACATCCCCAACTTTGGGAGCTACACAGAAGCTTAGATAGTTGTAAGAATAGGCTCGAATTCCTAAAGCCTAAGAAAAACCCATTGAAACCTACTCGGAATTGGATGTGATGAGAGAATATAAGTAGGTTGCTTACCGAGTATGTGTATACTCACCTTTTTTTTTTTTTTTTCAAAGTACCAGTCAAGACGGGAATTGCTCAAAAGCTACGCTGTCATATAGGGGCATCGACCCAGGGCGTAAGTAACTTGTATTCATTTGTATAATGCTCTTGTTCCCCATGTTATATACCTTTTGACTATGTTATATACCTTTAAAATGCCCGAAATTTTATCATATTTTTACTATTTTTATTTGCTATGTTTTCATTTGTTTATTGATCTCTTGTCTTTTTAATCACGGTTCAAAATTCAAAAACCTCAAAATTTGGATCGTGATAATTCGTTTTAAATTTCCGACACATAAAGAATGAGACAAACTTTTGGAGTGCTAAGATCCAAAGTCACGACGAAAACAACTTTCGTTGGTTGTATTGATTTTGATTGTTAGGACCAACATCATTTGTATCATCAATTCAAACATAGTTTTGAAAGCAACAATTACTTTCTTAATGGTGAAATAGTTTTGAATAACTCAAAAGTCTTCCAAATAAATTCTTAATTAATATGGAGATGGGGAAATGCTTCGCCATCTCTAATTAAGTTTGTGACAAAGTTGGATGGCGATTGCAAAGTGGATGGTGAAAGGAGTGAAGGTTTAATATCGTTGAGATGGTAACGACTCAAGCTCACCGCTAACAAATATTGTCCACTTTAGCAACACATCGTTCGGTGTTTCAATTTCACCACTAACAAGTATTGTCCGCTTTAACTCATTACATTTTGCTGTCAGTTTCACGGTTTTTATTTATTTTACTATTTTTACTCACAATATTCATTACCCATTTCGTGTAACCTTGAAATGTATGATTTATGGGAAGTTTAGGTTCGAGGAGTAACTTAGTCTACAATATATGAACATGGTTAGTTATGTCCTATTTTGACAACATTATTAATATGTTATGCTTTGAAAAGTTACAAAATATTCGATCAATCGTTCATGTGAAAATATTTGAGTGAAGTATCATATAATCCCAAAGCTCACGTAATGTTCCCAAATGCTTTTAGTGTTTATTTTCGTTTCATCGGTGTTTTTATACTTAAAAAAATGGGAACCAAGGAAGTGAAGTTTTCGTTAAAATAGGAGATCAATTTCATCCTCGTTGGTCCAAATATAGGGTCACTCCTCCATGTTTATGATTATGTATGTACCTCTTCATGTTATTAGGTTATTATGGGGCTACTGAGGGTCGTCACTAGTAGCGATGAGTATATTAAAACTGGCCCACCTATGTATCTTAATTGGTCGAGGTTGGAGATCGCTCCTTCAAGGCTACTAACGAGACGATAATTAAACTCTATTGATATGAACCAAGACATCAATCATATAAGATAAACTTCATTCAAATTATCACAACATGTTGCAATGCATGCCGCATTAAACAAGAATCAATCTTCATTTATTCTTAAATGTTTACAAATTTTAATGTATTTTAAGGCTTTTTATTTATTTTAAGGTTATATTTACATCGTGGCTAATTAGGATGATAAAACATGAAGGTTACCACTCTTGAAATGCCTCATAAAAGGTGAATGGTTTTCATTTTGAGAATATATAACGTCATGAATATACCGACTTGAAAAATAGAGTAAAAAGAGAAGTTTTGCTTTCTTTTAACCCAGTTTATTTACAGTTCTATGTAGTTTAGGTTGCATGTTTAGAATCGTCTAATCTTGACATGATCGATCTTTGCTTGTGGAGAGATTTGAATCTCAATTAAGTGTTCTTGTCTTGAGATATTTGATCAAGTATAAGGACTCTAAAATCTAAATATGTTTGACTTTGAGCAATTACATGTGAGCAAATAAAAAATATACTAAAAAAAAGTGTTCGTTTGTGTGAATATTCTTCACTTTTAGAAGTAGTTCAAATCAAGTAGGTATCGTAGTCATGTTGCTGGAGAATATCGGGTTCAAGTAGGTATCATAGTCATATTGTTGGAGAATATCAAGTTCAAGTAGATATCATAGTCATGTTGCTAGAGAATATCAAATTTAAATAGGTATCATATAGTCATGTTGCTAGAGAATATCGAGTTCAAGTAGATATCATACTCATATTGTTAGAGAATATCGGGTTCAATTCAAATAAGCAACGTGATCGTGTTACAGTACACTACTCGATTCTTCGATAATTTTAAATGATGGGAGTGAGGAGAGAATAAAGGTAGGTTGAATTAGTGGGAATAGAAACATCCAAAGAGGTGGAAACACCACTATCGTCTACGTCTCTATCAGCATCAGCTTTCTTTTTTGGTCTTTTGGTTTGGAAAATGCATCATCTCGTGCCACCACTGAATGTGACAACTTTTGACTTTTAATATTACTCAAGAACACATCTTTTTTTATGGTCTTCTTGACACTATTTTTGTTTGTTGAATTATAAAGTAAAATTATAAAGTTAAGCTCCGTAATACCAGAAGAAAGAGAAAGAGAAAGAGAAAGAGAAAGAGAAAAAAGAAAAAAGAAAAAAGTCGAGATGAAACTCCATCCAGAGTCCTGCAAAAGAGAAATAGTGAGAGAAGGGGTAGAGAGAACCTAGAGAGAGGAGAAAGAATGAACCGCGAAGACTCACCAAAAATTACTGTCGGAGTCTATTCCGATGAAGATCATGATGCAAGGAGGTGAAGATCATGATGCAGAGAGACTTTCTTGGAAGGGAAAAGAGAATGTGGGTGGCCGGAGTCCCATTTTTCATCAAGAAATCGGAAAACCCACAAGGTAAGAATCTTGAACGTTTTCTCAGATCTACGGTTTTCCTTTGTGAATCAAGATTTGAAATCTTGATATATTTATCTAGGAACAACTCTACGCATGATTTGTGAAGAAGTTTGGCCGAGACCTCAACCCGAAGGCGGAGATCCAAGAGTCGGCCGATAACGGTGAGCGAACTTCCATCGTTCTTAACTCGTCCGGTAGTCAAGCAAAAATTACAAAAAAAATAATAGGACGTAGCCCGTAACACGATCTAAAACTTTGCCGAAGGAATCATGTCGATCCGACCTACGGATCAAAAGATAGGAAAATCGGAAAAGAGGACTGTGTTTCGGTTTTCAGAGGGCAGAGAAGAAAGAAGAAAGAAGAAAGAAAAAAAAATAAAAGAGAGTCGGCCGGCGAGCGGCGGAGGNGGGCGGCGACAGGCACCGGACACACGGCGACAGGCACCGGACACACGTGTTGCCTGCAAGCCGGGCCGAACCCAACGCGGGCCGAGCCGACCGGACCGAACCGGACTGGCCGACCCGCGAGTACGCGGAAGCGGGCGCGCGTGCAGCCTGCGACTAGCGCCTTCCCGCGCACGTGACCACGCACTCCCAACGCGCTGCTGGCGCGTCAGCGGGCGTGGGATGGCCAATTTGGCCCGGTTACTTTCTGTTTGCCCAATTTTGTCCCGGTTCCAGTTTTAATACTGTTTTTACGTGAATAAGAACCTAATTTAAAGAAATCAGTATTTCTGGACACCTGGGCAAAGAAACGCTAGAAAAAGGCCACGTGTCAACCAGGTAAGTCACCACCCGGTATTTAGGAAGAAATACTTGTAGGATTCGCTTGGATTGCATGCATGCTAATAGTGTTACCTCATATTAGCTCTCCATGTAAATTATTTGTCAGAGTATTTGATATGATTGTATTGGGTGAATTACATGAGTGTTGCTGTTTGCTTTATGCTTCCGCTGTATGTATGCATGCATTTAATTTATGCTGGAAGTGTGTATTCCGTGTTTCGGGTGCTTGATGGACGAATTCGCCCCACTGAGCGCGAGCTTCGTGCTCTGGGTGCTTGATGGAGGTCATCGCTCCGTTGAGCCGGTATGCCTAGTTTGCATAAATTAATAGTACGATGTTACAAGACGATTGTATGCACACTCTGTTAATTGTAGGGCCCATTTCTATGATAAGCTTAGGGAATTATTGTTAGGAGCGATATGTCACTCCAGCCAGATTTAACTTTCCCCTAGGAACTTAGCGGTTTACCACGGCAAGAGGGTACCTTGGAGTGTTCATAGGTTGCTAGCGTGAGAACGATATCTATAGCTCCGTGGGAGGACCAAGGGTCCCTGATCAGTTCTTACTGCTCTTAGCCATTTCGCATGGGAAATGTGTCCCCACGTCGTACAGCCCATTAACTGCATGGGAACGAGTTGGGTCGCGCCCCCCATAGGGGGACTATATGGGCGTAAGGGTATTCAACACACCCCTAGGCTAGATACCATGTAGTCCCAGATAGCCATGTAGAGGTAGCACCTTATAGAGAGATACCGACCACATTAGCTAGGCGTAAGGAACCTCTAGGCCTTTAATGAAAGGACGA
>NW_019646955.1:12878-14689 GCF_002806865.2 Cucurbita pepo subsp. pepo
AAGGATCTTGAACGTTTTCTCAGATCTACGGTTTTTCTTTGTGAATCAAGATCTGAAATCTTGATATATTCATCTAGGAACAACTCTACGCATGATTTGTGAAGAAGTTTGGCCAAGACCTCAACCCGAAGGCGGAGATCCGAGAGTCGTCCGTAACGGTGAGCGAACTTCCGACGTTCTTAACTAGTTCGGTAGTCAAGCAAAAATTACAAAAAAATACTACGATGTAGACCGTAACACGATCTAAAACTTTGTCGAAGGAATCATGTCGATCAGATATACGAATCGAAAGATAGGAAAATCGGAAAAGAGGACTGTGTTTCGGTTTTTAGAGGGCAGAGAAGAAAGAAAAAAAAAAAAGAGTCGGCTGGCGAGCGGCGGAGGACGGCGACAGGCGCCGGACACGCGTCGACCATCCGCTGGAGCAACGCAGCTCCAGCGAGGCGTCGCCACGTGTCGCCTGCAAGCCGAGCCGAACCGCAACGCGAGCCGAGCCGACAGGACTGAACCGGACTGGCCGACCCGCGAGTACGCGGAAGTAGGTGCGCGTGCAACCTGCGACTGGCGCCTTCCCGCACGCGTGACCACGCATTCCCAGCGCGCGTGTGACGGCCAATTTGGCCCGGTTGCTTTCTGTTTGCCCGATTTTTGTCTCGGTTCCAGTTCTAATACTGTTTTTACGTGAATAGGGACCTAATTTAAAGAAATCAGTATTTTTGGACACCTCACAGGCAATGAAATGCTAGAAAAAGGGCACGTGTCAACCAAATAAGTCACCACCCGGTATTTAGGAAGAAGTACTTGTAGGATTCGCTTGGATTGCATGCATGCTAATAGTTTTACTTCACATTAGCTCTCCATGTAAATTATTTGTCGTCAGAGTAGTTGATATGATTGTATTGGGTGATTTACATGAGTGTTGCTGTATGCTTTATGCTTCCGCTGTATGTATGCATGCATTTAATTTATGTTGGAATTGTGTATTCCGTGTTCCGGGTGCTTGATGGACGAATTTGCCCCATTGAGCTCGAACTTCGTGCTCTGGATGCTTGATGGAGGTCATCGCCCCGTTGAGCCGGTACACCTAGTTTGCATAAATTATATAGTACGATGTTAGAAGACGATTGCATGCACACTCTGTTAATTTCTAGGGCCCATTTCTATGATAAGCTTAGGAAATTATTGTTAGGAGCGATATGTCGCTCCAGCCAGATTTAATTTTTCCTAGGGACTTAGCGGTTTACCACGGCAAGAGGGTACCTCGGAATGTTCATAGATTGCTAGCGTGAGAACGGTATCTATAGCTTCGTGGGAGGACCAAGGGTCAAAAATCAGTCCTTACGTCGTACAACCCATTAGCTGCATGGGAACGGGTTGGGTTGCGCCCCCCATAGGGAGACTATATGGGCGTAGGGGTATTCAGCACACCCCTAGGCTAGATACCATGTAGTCCCAGATAGCCATGTAGAGGTAGCACCTTATAGAGAGATACCGACCACATTAGCTAGGCGTAATGAACCTCTAGGCCTTTAATGAAAGGACAATGAACCGGTGAAACCCAAGCGGCAAGCCCCAAGGGACTAAGACTAGAACCAGATGTCCTAGAACCGAGTTAGGAAACCGTGGGAATCTGTAAATTAAGATGCGAAGAGAGCCTACAAGTAGGTTGCTTACTGAGTATAATTTTTATACTCATTTCTTTCTACCTTCCTTTTTGTCAGGTGTCGGTCGAGGTGGAGGAGCGTTGGAGAGTTGTGCGGTCACAAAGGGGGCCGTTCCGGAGCGCCAGTCCCTTTTCGGTCTTTTGGAGT
>NW_019646956.1:0-10830 GCF_002806865.2 Cucurbita pepo subsp. pepo
TTTTTTTTTTTTTTTTTTTTGCTATATATGTTTTAGACAGAATATGAACATGCTACATTCTTTCACTCCCAATCACTACACGAACTGAATATATATATATATATATGAGAATCAAAACATGCAAGAAAACATATCCAATCTTTATTAGGTTTTGAAGCCATAAACTTTATGGAGATATTATTTATTGAAATTTATTTTCAATAAATAAATATGTAATTATATAAATAAATATTACACACATAAATAACGAAATTAGTTTCTTCTATTTTATAAAACTAAATTATGTTATATTTTATAATTAATTTTAACGAAATTAGTTTCTTCTATTTTATAAAACTAAATTATGTTATATTTTATAATTAATTTTAACGAAATTAGTTTCTTCTATTTTATAAAACTAAATTATGTTATATTTTATAATTAATTTTAACGAAATTAGTTTCTTCTATTTTATAAAACTAAATTATGTTATATTTTATAATTAATTTTAACGAAATTAGTTTCTTCTATTTTATAAAACTAAATTATGTTATATTTTATAATTAATTTTAACGAAATTAGTTTCTTCTATTTTATAAAACTAAATTATGTTATATTTTATAATTAATTTTAACGAAATTAGTTTCTTCTATTTTATAAAACTAAATTATGTTATATTTTATAATTAATTTTAAGTTGAACTAGGTTAATATGTTATCGTTCATTGTTTTTTATTAATTTTTTTTTTTTTAATAATAATGGATTGATTTTTGTTTGTGAACTCTTAATATATTTTATGTAAGATTGTATCCCAATAATGATAAATGGTGGATAAATAAAACTTAAAAAAAAAGATTGACAACCCAACCCGAACCCAATCCAAAAATAGAGGGTTGGGTTGGGTTGGGTTACCAATCCAACCAACCCGAACTTTTGGGTTGGGTCAAAAAAATCTCTCAACCCAACGCCGCCCGGACCAGGTACGCGCTTAGTTTAGGGTGATATTATTGATTTTCAATAAATAAATATATAATTATATAAATAAATATTACACATAATTAACGAAATAATGAAATTAGTTTCTTCTATTTTATAAAACTAAATTATGTTATATTTTATAACTAATTTTATTTAAGCATTTTATAGATTTTATGTTCTATATGTTATATTATAAAATAAATATATAATTTTATTTTTAATCGCTTTCTTAAAAATAATAATTTTAGATAAAATAATCTTTTAATCGGTTATTTTTTAAATCTGAATTTAAATTTTAAAAATATAATTTTAAAAAAATTTAAATAAAAGAGATATTGACCAATAAAAAAAATAAAACTATATATTTTGTTATTTAAATATCGATCTATTTTATCGATTTTGTTAATTCATTACATTCAGATTATTTTATCTTTCTCTAGCTACATTTAATGGATCCTAAATTCTTGACTTACAACGGCGTCGTGCTTCGAAGATTTGATGTACGCAGTTTAGAAGATTGTAACTATTTGAACGATGTCATCATCGATTTCTATTTTGCCTACCTGTTCGAGTCACATCAATCTGACGACATATTGTTACTACCGACGAGTATCTCTTTTTTGCTGGGCAACGCTCTTGACTGGGATACTTTCATGGCCACAATGGAATCTCTGAACTTCCATGAGAAGAAACTCATCTTCTTCACCGTCAACGACAACTCCAATTTCTCCTCTTCTGGCGGATCTCATTGGAGCTTGCTTGTCTACTGCAGAAAGCGAAATTTATTCATGCATCACGATAGCCTTCACATGATGAATAATGAATCTGCATTCACTATCTACGAATCTGTCAATAGTTATATTAGTTATGATTCAGCTGAGTTCATGGAATGCCGAGCACCTCGACAAAGGAATGGATATGATTGTGGATAGTACGTGATGGAAATTGCTAGAGTGATTTACGAGCGCTATTTTAACTTTGATCAGTTTCAAAACGAAGATGAAATTTGTGGGTCGTTTAACGTGGTCCAAAGTGTGAATTGTAAACATGTTGAGTCCAATATGCGGTCTGAAATGTTGCAGCTTATCTTAGGATTGAATCAATAAACCGATCTTTTTTTACAATTGCAGTAATTTTGTTTATTATCGATCTGCATTACGATAGCCTTCACATGATGAATAATGAATCTGCATTCGCCATCTACGAATCTATCAATAGTTATATCAGTTATGATTCAGCTGAGTTCATGGAATGCCGAGCACCCCGACAAAGGAACGGATATGATTGTGGATTGTACGTGATGGAAATTACTAGAATGATTTACTATTTTAACTTTCATCAGTTTCAAAATAAAGATGAAATTTGTAGATGGTTTAACGTAGTATAAAATGTGAATTGTAAATATGTTGAGTCCAATAGGCGGTCTGAAATATTGCTCCTTATTCCAGGATTAATCAATAAACATATATTTTTTTTTTTACAATTGCACAATTTTGTTTTCAAATGTATTCTAATGTACCAAATTTTTTTAACAAATTTCCAAACATATTTTTTTAAATAAAAAAATTACCAAATTTTTTTAACAAATTTCAATACGTATTTTTTAAAATAAAAAAATACATATTTTTTAAAATAAAAAAAATACATATTTTTTTAAATAAAAAATTGCTTAAAATATAATTCAAAATCTATTTCTTTTTGACCAATTGCAATACAACCCAACCCAACTCTTACTTCTAGTTCGGATTGGGTTGGTCCGGATTGTCAGGGTGTAATGTACACCCCTAGCTTCGACCCTTTTGAGTAAAACCCGATTCGTTCATTCTTTCTCCTCAATTGTTTGTTTATTTTCGTTCATTCTTTCTCCTCTCGGTCTGGCAACACCCAGATTTTTACTTCGTTCATTTTGGTTATGGTCCGGATTGTCAGGGTGTAATGTACACCCCTAGCTTCGACCCTTTTGAGTAAAACCCGATTCGTTCATTCTTTCTCCCCAACCCAACTCTTACTTCTAGTTCGGATTGGGTTGGTCCGAATTGTCAGGGTGTAATGTATACCCCTAGCTTCGACCCTTTTGAGTAAAACCCGATTCGTTCATTCTTTCTCCTCAATTGTTTGTTTATTTTCGTTCATTCTTTCTCCTCTCGGTCTGGCAACACCCAGATTTTTACTTCGTTCATTTTGGTTATGGTCCGGATTGTCAGGGTGTAATGTACACCCCTAGCTTCGACCCTTTTGAGTAAAACCCGATTCGTTCATTCTTTCTCCCCAACCCAACTCTTACTTCTAGTTCGGATTGGGTTGGTCCGAATTGTCAGGGTGTAATGTATACCCCTAGCTTCGACCCTTTTGAGTAAAACCCGATTCGTTCATTCTTTCTCCTCAATTGTTTGTTTATTTTCGTTCATTCTTTCTCCTCTCGGTCTGGCAACACCCAGATTTTTACTTCGTTCATTTTGGTTATGGTCCGATTGTCAGGGTGTAATGTACACCCCTAGCTTCAACCCTTTTGAGTAAAACCCGATTCGTTCATTTGAATTTTTTGTATCTCTGTATCCACGCATAGAGCTCAGTTTTCATCGAAATCCTTCACCACTGATCATCCTGTTGTTTCCCCTGATTAGCTCCCACGCATAGAGCTTAATTTTCATCGAAATCCTTCACCACTGATCATCCTGTTGTTTCCCCTGATTGGCTCCCACGCATAGAGCTCAGTTTTCATCGAAATCCTTCACCACTGATCATCCTGTTGTTTCCCCTGATTGGCTCCATTCTAATCTCAAACAGTCGGGAATTTGAACTTCGAGCCTCGAGGGAAGAAGTACATGTTAATTATTGTTGAGTACATGTTAATTATTGTTGAGCTAAGGGAAGAAGTACATATTAATTATTGTTGAGTACATGTTAATTATTGTTGAGCTATCTCAAACAGTCGGGAATTTGTTTCCCCTGATTGGCTCCATTCTAATCTCAAACAGCCGGAGAATGACCGGGGAATGATCATCATGTTGTTTCCCCTGATTGGCTCCATTCTAATCTCAAACAGCCGGGGAATGATCATCATGTTGTTTCCCCTGATTGGCTCCATTCTAATCTCAAACAGCCGGGGAATGATCATCATGTTGTTTCCCCTGATTGGCTCCATTCTAATCTCAAACAGCCGGGGAATGATCATCATGTTGTTTCCCCTGATTGGCTCCATTCTAATCTCAAACAGCCGGGGAATGATCATCCTGTTGTTTCCCCTGATTGGCTCCATTCTAATCTCAAACAGCCGGGGAATGATCATCCTGTTGTTTCCCCTGATTGGCTCCATTCTAATCTCAAACAGCCGGGGAATGATCATCCTGTTGTTTCCCCTGATTGGCTCCATTCTAATCTCAAACAGCCGGGGAATGATCATCATGTTGTTTCCCCTGATTGGCTCCATTCTAATCTCAAACAGCCGGGGAATGATCATCCTGTTGTTTCCCCTGATTGGCTCCATTCTAATCTCAAACAGTCGGGAATTTGAACTTCGAGCCTCGAGGGAAGAAGTACATGTTAATTATTGTTGAGTACATGTTAATTATTGTTGAGCTAAGGGAAGAAGTACATGTTAATTATTGTTGAGCTATGCTTACTTTAGTAGTTTATCTCGGCGATTTCATTATTTATATGCGCTTAAAACCTGCAATATCTAATGGTAAAGAACTTTTTAGAGTGTTAGACGAACACGACTCTCCACAATGGTATGATATTGTCCACTTTGAGCATAAGCTCTCATGGGTTTGCTTTGGGCTTCCCCAAAAGGCCTTGGTCCAATGGAGTTAGTATTCCCCTTATAAACCCATGATCATTCCCTAAATTAGCCGATGTGGGACTTCCACGTGGGACTTCCATCATCCAACACCTCCCCTCGAACAAAGTGCGCCTCCCCTTAATCGAGGCTCAACTCCTTTGGAGTCCTAGTCATTTTTTACTGCCTTCGAGGAGGCTTGGCTCCTTTTCTCGAGGCTCGACTCCTTTGGAGTCTTAGTCATTTTTGACTGCCTTCGATGAGGCTTGGCTCCTTTTCTTTTGGCTCCTTTTCTTTTAGAGTTCTTTGTTCGATATTTGAGGATTTATCAATCTATTGGCATGACTAAGTTTAAGACATGACTCTGATACCATGTTAGACGAACACGACTCTCCATAATGGTATGATATTGTCCACTTTGAGCACAAGCTCTCGTGGCTTTGCTTTGGGCTTTCCCAAAAGGCCTCAGTTCAATGGAGTTAGTATTCCTCATTTATAAACCCACCCATGATCATTCCTTAAATTAGCCGATGTGGGACTTCCATCATCTAACACAGAGTATTGGGGCACAACAGAATTTGTGTGCTAGATGGAGGATTGCCGAAATGGCGTAAGTTAGGATATGATGTTGAATCTAGTGCATCCGGTGATGCTATTTTGAAAGCTACTGCTGCAAGTGAGGCAATAGAGAGAATTTATCAGGGGCTAGCTGTAAGTTCATAATTTCATATGTATTGTTATTTTTCCACTTGCAACATCATTGTGCATAGGTTTCACGGTGCTCGGTTTGTTTTCTCAGGTCGGGCCAATTACATTTCAGACCAAGTTTCAGCCACATCTGGTCTGGGACCTCGAGAAGGTCAGGGTATTCATTACAAAGCTGTTAGTGTATTAGTGTTTAAGGATTCTTAATCATTGAAATTCGAGTAGATGATTATTGGTATCTGTTTGGCTCTGGAAAGGTACTCGATTTTAAATTTATCATAGCGTTCGACGTCCAGCTGGGCAAGGTTTTAAGATCTTTGAGTGCTAGTATGCATATAAATAGTCGAATGTAGTGCGAGTGTGTGCAAATAATCAATATAACTATGTCGTAGATGCATTTTAGATGGGAACGAGCCTTTATATGTTATTTTCTCGATTACGTGTTCCAGATTCAAGAGAATTGATATGGAAAAATCACTACAAGGGGAATAATATTCGGATTAGCTTGTTGATCGAATATCTCAGGGCAAGAACATTGTTTGAGATTCGAATCACTCCACAAGCAAGATCGATCATGTCTAGCTTGAATGATTCTTGTTGATCAAATATCTCAACGCAAGAACACTTGTTTGAGATTCGAATCACTCCACAAGCAAGATTGATCATGTCGAGCTTGAATGATTCTATATGCAACCTATACAACATAGAATTGCAAAGAAACATAGTCATTGGCTAAAGAAGAGCACAAATGTTTCTTTTACTATATTTTCAAAGTGTGGTGACAAATACATACCACGCTTTATATAGCCTAAAAAATGAAACTAAAAGGCTTTACAAGAGTTTGATAGCCTAAAAAATGAAACTAAAAGGCTTTACAAGAGTTTGTAGCCTTTATACTTTATGGTCAGAATTAGCAATCGAAATTAAATAAAAAGTCTTACAATACAATGACTCTCAATCACTTTAAATTGTAACCCACCCAAAATTTATAATAATCAAAGTTCATTCTCATGGATTGAAACATCTTTTGATAATTTTGACAACATTTTCTTCACATCTTCATTGAAGTATATTGTATGAATGATGNGAATATTGCTGGAAGAACTCACCAACACATAGATGCTCGTTCAAAGGCCAGTTACCGTAGATTTGGAAAAATATTTGCTTTTGAATAAGGAATATTTCTTAAGTTNGGACTGTCCCAGGACCTCGGAAAGAAATCAGAAGTGGCCATGTTCCTGGCAGCAAGTGTATTCCTTTTGCCCAGGTTTGTATCCATGGAAGTTTGAAGCGATAATATTATTGAATATTGAATTTGGCTTTCATAGCCTTACAAATAAACTAACAACACATCTTGGAAACAAATCTGAACAAATATTTAAACAATCCTTCCCTGGAACTTATTCTTCTTTGTCAAGAATTAGTTCAAGTCATAAAAACTCGGCACACCCAAACAGCTTAACATGTACAGGCACGACCAGCAACAAACTCAGCTTCTGTGGTCGATAAGATGACTATAGGCTGCTTACGAGAAGACCAAACTATTGCTCCTCCACTCATCATAAACACATAGCCTGAAGTACTGTTGCTATCTTCCATGTCTCCGGCATAGTTACTATCAGTAAATCCATTTAAATCACTAACTCAACTTACAACGAACATGAGATCAAGACGAGTAGTTGTGAGATACATCAAACTTCACACTATTTGTTTATACAAAGTTATATCTACTTTTGCACAATTTTCATCTTTGCTTGTTATATAAATCCCTACCGAGTCATCCCTGATTTTTAGTTAACCATTTTTGTTAGGTAACTCTTTTTACGTTAAACCCACTTTTGTTAGGTAACTAACGTTAAACCACCCAATTGAAGTAAGTGGGAAATATAGGTAGAGGGGAAGAGCGTTAGTTTTGCCATTTACTTTTCTATTTTAGGATAATTTGTTATTTAAATATGCCAACCGAATAAGAAATGTTGTCAACAAATATTTCTCTCTTTTTCTTTTCCGTTATTTTTTTTTTCAAGAAGTTTTCCTTTAGTTGGTTTTTACTGGTCGACGTTTTCCTCTTAATTGCCAGAAGTCAACATTGCCAATTTTCTATCCTCTTGATAAAGAGCGTTTGCTCACTAGAACTGCTTTTGAGTCCTTCTTTGATGAAGTAGGATTCTATTCAACTAAACCAGGTTCTAGGTGCTTGTTTTAATCTGTAGAGAGCCTTTTGGAGTTTGTACACCATCTCCTCACTTCCCTTTTTCTCATAGCGTTCACCGGAATCTACTAACCAAACAGGTGGATATCAATTTCTCGCCTTCCTTATTGTCAAATCTGGTGCAATAGTTGCTGGAAACTTGTTTTCAGCAACTGGTTCAATTATTTTAGCAACCGATTTAGTCGACTCTTCCGTGACTTTCCCTTCTTCGTTTTCAGCAACTAGTTCAATTGTTTCGACAACCGGTTCAGTCGTTTCCTCTGTGATTCCTCCTCTTTCGGCTGTGTTTTGATCAATTTCAATGTTTTCTCCGTCCAATTTTTTTGTGAAAGTTCTCTGTTTATAATCAAATAAATTAAAGGGATACGAAAATATTAATAAATGGAAAGAATAATATATGGAAAATACCTATATTAAGGAAAATATTTTCCCTAGGATGATATATCAAATATGATATATATGGTAAACCATAATTTAGTACTAAATATCCTTAACAGAGTCTGATGTTGCTTGCCGTTCATACATGCCTCACAAGTGGTGTTTGGAGCTCCAATTTGCGTCAGGCCTTTCACCATGTTTTTGTGTTTCAAGGTGCACAAGCCTTTGTAGCCGAGATGACCATATCGATGGTGCCAAAATGTTGACTAATCCGTATTTGAAACTTGGAAGCATCTTTCTTCATTTGTTGTGGTAGATGGTTCAGTACCCAAAATAGACAGTTGATTTGCGCTCATAATTGACTCTGCTATTTTTCCTATTTGTGGATGATAAATGCTACATACACCATCTTTAAACAACACTGCTACTCCTTTTTCTTATAGTTGTCCAACGCTCAAGATATTATTTTTAAGTTCAGGTACCCAATACACATTACTAATAGTGCAACAAACCCCATGCAAAATTAATTTCACTGCACCCTTTCCCGTAACTTTCATACTTTTATTATTTCCAAGTTTGACAATGTGGGAAAATGTCTTGTCTAAGCTTGAAAACATACCTTCACTTGCACACATATGGTTTGAGCAACCGAAATCTAATAACCAAGCATCACTCCTTTTTGCTTCATGTCTTTCCATATGAGCCATTAACAGCATTTCATCCTCTTTTTCCGGCTTTGCATAATTCATTTCCTTATTCATCTTTGGACATTCATATTAAAAATGACCTAAGTCATGACACCTATAACATTCAACAGTTGCTTTGTTGAAAGTTGATCTTCCTCTTTTGCGTCATCTGCCCCTGTAAGTTCATCTTCCTCTATTACTTATTTCGATTCATCCTTCGAATTTTAGAACTTTCTCCTCTCCATTAATATTGGATTTTCGAAATTTTTGTTCATGCACCACTAATGAACTTTGTAATTCATCAATGACATGTTATCAGTATCTTTGGATTCCTCAATGGATACTACAACATAAGTAAATTTTTCAGTCAGAGTACGCATAATTTTTTCTACAATTTTCTTGTCTAGCATATCTTCTCCATTGCTTCTCATCTCGTTGGAGATTATCATCACTCTTGCAAAATAATCTGTGATACTTTCATCATTTTTCATCTCTAGGATCTCAAATTCTCTCCTTAATGCATAAAGAAGAGATTTCTTCGCATTTTGGTTTCCACCAAATTTTCGCTTCATTGAGTCCCAAACAATCTTGGCTGTGCGACGATCCCAGATTTGTTTAAAGACAGTACGATAAATTGCCTGGAAGAGGTAATGCTTTACTGGGTGATCTTTGAGTCTAGCATCATCAAGGTGGCCCTCTTGTGCCACCGTCAACATTGTTCCTTCCTCTGGTTCTGAGAAACCATTCTCCACCACGCTCCACAGACCTTTTGCTCTAAGCAAATTTTCCATCAGCTCACTCCAATGATCATAGTGACCATCGAAGTGAGGGATCTTCGTTAAAATTTTGTCTTCACTCATACTCTCTCTACTTGATCACTCAAAAATTGTGACTCTGATACCAATTGTTAGGTTTTAACATAACTAAGCCAGAAAGATAAATAATTGAAGTTTGAAGTGATAATATTACTGAATACTTAAGTTGACTCCTATAGCCTTACAAATAAACTAACCACAGTTGACTCCTATAGCCTTACAAATAAACTAACCACAAATCTGGTAATCAAAACTGAAAAATATTTAAACTAGATCCTTAGAAATACTCTAACTATTTTCACCTAATTAATTTCTTATAACAATCTAGAGCTTTGCTCTGATACCAAATGATATGTGGAATAAATCCAAGGGAAAAGTCTGATGCCATGATAAGAAAGTCATTGTAAGGGGAGTAAGATTCGGATTACCTTGTTGATCGAATATTTCAAGACAATAATACTTGTCTGAGATTTGAATCACTCCACAAGCAAGATCGTGTCTAGCTTGAATGATTCTTGTTGATCAAATTTCTCAAAACAAGAACACTTGTTTGAGATTCGAATCACTCCACAAGCAACATTGATCATGTCAAGCTTCAATGATTTTACATGCAACCTAAACTACATGCAACATGCATGACTTTATATAGCCTCAAAATGAAAACTCTTAACCTTCGGTTTTGGAAGAGTTGTAACTTTCATAATTTATAACCATAATTAACCACTATTAATGAAATACAATAACTCTAAATTATTCTAAATTGTCACCCACCCAAAATTTATAACAATGAATATTTTTATTCGCATTAAGTTTCTAAAACTTCCCAAACCTTGGGACCTCACCGGGGGAATTTGAGATGAGTTTTCTCTCTCCTTCTCGTTTTCTCTTTCTTGTTCCTTTCCCTTTGTAAGCTCGGAAGCGTGTGGTAGGAGGTTTGTGGGTTGTTTGGAGTAGCGTGGGCGTCGGGTAGGGTGTGGCTGAGAGGGGTGCGAGAATTTCGGTGCCTTGCCAGAATTCTCCCTCATTTTTTGGCGACCGAGTATTTACTTATTTGTTATTTTTTTATTAATTGGTGACCGTTACACTCACTCTACCGAAAACCAACAAAAAAAAAAGAAGAGTATTTAATATTATAGTGTATACGTCCATACATAACATATTAAATAAGTAATTCATACTCGTTCAACATACCATGCATGAGGTTTCACATTAAGAATCATGGTCCAATGAGACGATACACATAATACTTCCTTACTTGTCGTGTGTGTATATATATATATATATATATATATATATATA
>NW_019646956.1:13698-14664 GCF_002806865.2 Cucurbita pepo subsp. pepo
ATGCACAAAATAACAATGAGTTCATGAAAAGTTCTGTTTCTTTCTCAAATTTTTATTACATGTCCTCCAGGGTTGAGCTTTTGGTCACTAGTTTGTATGTTTGTATTGTTCTCCGCCAACATACTCTATGAAGTGATGACATCCTTTCAAATTTGAATGTAACGTTGGACTTGATCACTAACTTTGATGTTGTATCTCATTCCTCTTTTTTTTTCTCCCTTACCAATCAATTTGCAGGGGAACTTAATCTTTATCCCATATCTGTCAAAACACAAAGTGGCGAAAAGCTTGAATTACAAGTAAGTCAATTTGAACATGTTAATATAGGTTGTCATATTCTTCATATTATTTATATGAAACTAATTGATTCCAAAGCTGTCCTAATTACTGCTTTCAGTGCAAGTAAAGAAGAAAATATACCTAATACTTGTTACATCTTTTTAGGATGTCTATTTTTGTATTAGTTTAAGTATTTATCATAAAAAAAAAAAAAAATTGTTTTGAAGCACCTTGTTGGACTTCTTTACCTTCTTTGGTTTAGTGGAAAAGGTGTTTATGTAAATAAGACACATTCCATTCAACAAAAAGGGAAAAGAAAATGGCGGTTGTGCCCCTCCCCCCCAATAAGCAATAAGGATCACCGGCATACATTAATTAGGAAAAGGAAACAATTAAAAAAATCCGCTGCTTGAAAATTTCACTTGAAGTTGAAAGAAAACTAAATCTAAGACTGGGTATTCTGTACTTGGAATAAAATTTGTTGAAATAGAAATGCCTAACAAATAGTTAAAACCACATCAATTTTCAAAAGCTTAAGTTTTTCTAACCATAGAGATGTAAAATGTTGGACACAAGTATCTTACATAAAGACTTGCATCTATAGAAAAATAAAGGAGTTTGTATTACGAGCATTAGTCTATTTTCATTAGTTCAATGGAAAGTTTTGTCTCTTGTAAAAAAAAAAAA
>NW_019646957.1:13629-14653 GCF_002806865.2 Cucurbita pepo subsp. pepo
TGCACATCCATAACGTTTTCGTATTTTAGTCATGGAGTTGTTCCGAAGTGCTTTCACCTCTAGATTTTAGAAATAGAAGAAAGCTCGATAGTGCTATTCGTGTCATCTATTCACATTTATAGATGATGTTATTGACTTACCCCAAGTTGTCACATTACGCACTAGTTTCATCATGGCTATTCTTCGTAACAAGATGAACCAGTAGGGAATCGAACCCGGGTCTGTACCATGGCAGGGTTCTATTCTACCACTAGACCACTAGTGCTCCAATAAGTTTGCACATCCATAACGTTTTCGTATTTTAGTCATGCAGTTGCTCCGAAGTACTTTCACCTCTAGATTTTAGAAAAAGAAGAAAGCTCGGTAGTGCTATTCATTTCACCTAAGCATATTATACATGATGTTATTATTACTAACCCAAGTTTTCACATTACGCACCTAGTTTCATCACTGCTATTCTTCATCACAAGATGCACCAGCCGAGAAACGAACCCGGGTCTGTACCGTTGCAGGTTACTATTCTACCACTAGACCACTGGTGCTTCAATAAGAATGCACATCCATAACGTTTTCGAATTTTAGTCATGGAGTTGTTCCGAAGTGCTTTCACCTCTAGATTTTAGAAATAGAAGAAAGCTCGATAGTGTTATTCGTGTCATCTATTCACATTATAGATGATGTTATGACTAACCCAAGTTGTCGTATATAACGCACTAGTTTTATCACTGCTATTCTTCATCACAAGATGCACCAATCGGGGATCGAACCCAGGTCTGTATCGTGGTAGGGTACTATTCTACCACTAGACCACTAGTGCTTCAATAAGTATGCACATCCATTACGTTTTCGTATATTAGTCATGCAGTTGTTCCGAAGTACTTTCACCTCTAGATTTTAGAAAAAGAAGAAAGCTCGATAGTGTTATTCGTGTCATCTATACACATTTTATAGATGATGTTATGACTAACCCAAGTTGTCACATCACGCACTAGTTTCATCACTGCTATTCTTCGTAACAAGATGC
>NW_019646958.1:0-1350 GCF_002806865.2 Cucurbita pepo subsp. pepo
TCGACATCGGCAGAGACAGATTTCTCGGCAACCAAAGGATCTAGCTCCTCGTTTCCTCCAGTTGAGAGGCCTGCAGAACCCAAAGACATCAAATCATGGTCGATCAGACTAGTATTCTCGACCGATGCTTCTCGTTCTTCAATGGATGGTGCAGCAATAGTTCCCTCGTTTGTTTCACGTGCCTTCGCTCCCACGGGATTTCTTACTATATATGGAAGGGAGGATTTCCAATCTTTTCCTCTCCACAAAAGAATGTGCTCGCTTTCAAAAGAAATAAGAACACAAGGGACAAGATCCTGTAGTCAAATAGATCAAAAAGTTGGTTAATAGATTGCTTGGCAAAACCCAATGAAATAGAGTTGATCACTTTTTCATCAAAGAGAGAAAACAGAAGAAGACCCTTAGTTTCGCGCCGATTTTCTTGAAGTCGCTCTCGTTCAGCCCTTGACAATTAATCTTGACAAGTTCACACTCTTCGAACGCCTCTCTAACATGTTTTACGAGGTTAGAGTACACACCATTTTTCCCTACAACATGTACAAACAACAGAATGTTTAGCATGCTAAAATCTTTCGCACATGGTGATGGAAGAGTAAGAAAAGACCCATACCGAGCTTGCATATTGGTATTAATTTCCGCCCCTTCTTACGCATTTCAGTCACTTCATCCAGTGTTAGGCCATCAGGGACCTGCTTAAGGAGCCGAGGGTACACTGGTGCAGCGGGTTTCCATAGCATAAGAGGGAAACGAGGACGGGTTTTATAGTTGTAATTTCTACCTCGATAAAGGTACAATGCCCCACCCCTACTATAGATAATTTTGCCCCCAGTTTTTTCCTACCAAAATTATGTAACAAGAAAACAAGTTAGAAGCATAAAGCAACACTACATTGCTCAAAGCTGATGGTATGTTTATCAAGTAAACAAAAAAAGTACAATACATTTATTTAACAAAGGCAAGATAGGAGGTCTAGACTCGAACTCTTAACTTAAAAAGAACAGAGACTGCAAGCAACCGACCACAAGAAAAACCAAAGACATCATTGTCGTAATTCAAGAAGCCGAAAAGACTCACAAGCACGATAAAGACTCGTAAGGATAAAATTGAAACCAAACACAAGCTATATATGTAACGGCCCAAGCCCACTACTAGCAGATATTGTCATCTTTGGGCTTTTCCTTTTGAGTTTCCCCTCAAGGTTTTTAAAATGGTATGCTAAGAAGAGGTTTCCACACTCTTATAAATAATGCTTCGTTCTCCTCTTCAATGAGCTCATAAAATGGTATGCTAGGAAGAGGTTTCCACACTCTTATAAATAATGCTTCGTTCTCCTCTTCAATGAGCTCATAA
>NW_019646958.1:7443-9219 GCF_002806865.2 Cucurbita pepo subsp. pepo
TAAGAATGCAGGTGATCCTGATGCTTGTGAGATGTGTGAGGCAATCTTGACACTGCTTGTGGAGCTTGGGATGAGAACGAAACAAGTCAAATAGAGATGATGGCTTTCTTGTAATTCTTCCCCAAATCAGACCCAAATTCGTCCATCGGAAATTCCAGTGAAAATTTCCCGGTGCACTTGAATATTGAAAACCGGCCGCATTTTTTATACGACGGGTCGGCTGGGAGATTTGGATTTCAGAAACCAAATGTTGCTTGATTTTATGGTTGACGACATGTAGTTTTGCTCCCTTTTTTAAAATCTATTTAAAATTTCAATATCTTTTAGTGCATGCATGTTTTTAATTAAAACATGAGAACAGTAGCAATGTAGTAGCAATGTAGCCTCACAAGTACTTAGGAAGTGCATTGAAAATTTTAAAATTAAAATAAAATAATTAATTTTTTAAAACTAAGTGAAATAACAAAAGTGGAAGTGTTTGAGGTGATTTTGGCAAAACCAAAATACACTTTGATGGTCAAAATCACTTAACTATATATATATATATAAGCCAATTCAAACAATTCAAGCAACTTAACTATAGTTAACAATTACTAGTTAAGGTGTTCGGGAAAGTACGAGTCAATATATCAATATTTCTAATCTAGATGGCATTTCGAACACGTATTACTCTACTTTAAGCATTTTGTTCTAATATTAGAAATCATGACCTGTCATGTTAGAAATCAAGACCCTCCACAATTGTATGATAGTGTCCACTTTAATCGTAAGGCCTTATACCAGTTAGATTATATTTTTTATTTATAAATCTATAATTTTTTCCTTAATTAGCTAACATGAGACTACTCCCAATCGTCCTCACCTTTAGACGTCAACTAGTAATAAATAATGTAATTGTCATTTTCTAAATATATGACTTATATTTTAACTTGAATTCACTATTCTTTTCAATAATTTCTATACTTTTTAATTTAATATAAAGGCAAACAAATAAAATACAAACAATATAAAACATGCTATAATATTAGCTACACGACAATGTATTTTTTTATTGTGGGACCCACCAACATGTATTTTTGATTGTGGGACTCACCAACATCAAACACGTACTCATAAATTTCGTCGTCATGTGCATCTAAGATGATGGTGCGATTAAGAACTATTCAAGCTCCTTAAAAAAAATTGCAAAAATATCCCTAAATTACATTAAATTTGTTGAAATAACACTTACATTTTCAAGAATATCCCTAAATTATATAAAATTTACACATAAATTATTAGTATTTATTTGAATCGATCCTTTAATTAATTTATTTATTTATTTAAAATTGTTGTGGGTGTTATATTTCGTTAATTTAAATAAATAAATATGTGGGGCCCACTACCAGCTGAAACGTGCCGAAATTGTTGAAGCAAGAAAGAAAAGGACAAGTACCCCATCTGAAAAGGATCTATCGTGGATGGGGCCCATGATATGAAAATGGGCCTATTTCTAGATGGGGCCCATGACAAATTCTTTGTCATAAAAGCCCAACAACCCCATTATGTATCGACTCCAACATTAAATTGTGGTAGGCCCATGGGCCCTCAGCCCATTAAGAGGAGTGATAACTAAGGCCCATGAAATGACAGTTCACGTAAATAGGAAGAGAGTAATACCATGGGAACAACGTTATAATTTCTACACCCCCATACAAATAACACTGTTCTTAATTATTTATTATTTTTCATTTTTAAAAAAGTTATGAACATGCAGTAAAATTTTTACCGACACAT
>NW_019646958.1:10137-14632 GCF_002806865.2 Cucurbita pepo subsp. pepo
TTTTTTTTTTTTTTTTTTTTAAACCATTTTCAACTATAATAATATTTATTTTGAATTTAGAGCTTAATTTGAAGAATTTAAAGAAGAAAAATCCTATAGGAGAAACGAGCCTTTTAAGGGAGGTAAATCACTTTTAATAATATTATGCTATGAAAAAAAATAGAGTGTTTTTTATTTAATTGTTTAAAATCCTTAATTTAAATGATGAATTGGAATAAATTTAAAAATATGACATCCATTACGTAAAATATAAATGATTAGCGGAATAAATAAAGTTATAGGACGAAATGTAAGTTGTAGTATTGTTTTAAACCTAAACAATATGTATGTGATTTTTACTAGGGTTGTGTCCTATATAATGTGTGCCCACACATAGGGCACTTACTATATGTACCCGATCATAGTAGGGTAGTAGTGTAATGACTACAAGGCTACTCTTTACATGTACATTTATGCGATTATATTAGATAGGGGTTTACACGAGTTCGGTTCGGTTTGGTTAGAGAAATCTTTTGAACCGATTTAAAATTTTAGGTTGGTTGAGTTAGTAACTCGAGCAATACGAATAAATTTAGAACCCAACTCAACCCAACCTTCTATTTTCTGATTGGGAACGATTGTCGGGTCACTTCTTATAATAAAATGTATTTTTTTATGGAAATTGATCCGTTTCTTCGAACAACAATAATTATAGTAGATTTAATTTTTTTTACAAAATATTTATTCATTGATATTTTTAGATAAAATATTTATTTATTGAGACATTAATAACTACTTTTTTTATTACGTTTGTCCCTTTGCCTCCAAAAGTTGTTGCATACCATAAATAAGTATTAATGAACATCTTTGCCAAGTAATCTCAAGAATTAAATATAGCTAATTAAATTAACATTTTAAAATTTAATTCTCTAGCCTGACGTGTCACACATACATTATCATATCTATTTATTTTTAAATTTTAAATCATTATTAGAATTGCACCATTTCCTATTATTTTTAGTTAATAAAATAAATTTTGCATTGAATTTTATAGTAAATATTTCAATTTATTAAAGTTTAGGATAAATATTGTAATATTGTTAAAGTTTAAGGTCCAAATCTTAAATTTTAGGGTAAGATTATTTATTTTATTTTGTTTTCTCTCTGTACGGATAGGTCAAAAATGGTATTAATTTGGTCAACAAAAATAATTTAAAATCGTAAAAATTCCAAAAATAAAGGGGAAATTAAATTTGGGCCGGGTCCACAGCCCATAGTAGGCTAGTTGATGAGTTCGGAAACTCCCTCAACGGAGCTGTCTTGAATTAATATAGATAATTATTTTTTCACTTTTTTAAAATAATTCTAAAAAAACATATTTAATGAAATTAGAAAATATTTAAATACCTTAAAATATGTATATTTATTTGTTAAAAATATTCAATGATTTAAGTTTTAATATCGAACATATTAAAATTTGAAACTATATATTTTTTTGTTTGGGAAATAATGTTTAATGTTAAAATATTTTTATCTTTGTTAAAAATAAAATCAACGTTCAAAAAATTTTAAAAGAGTTTTTCATTTTTTTCTTAATATATATATATATATTGTCCTCTTTAAATAATTAATTGACAAATTATTAAACATTAAATTAAAATTTATATAGAATATAACCTAAAGAGTTTTATTAGTGTTTTTTAAAATTTTAAAAATAAAAATTAATTTTCAAAACTTGGTTTTTTTTTTTTTTTTTAACTTTAGGAAAAATTGATAAAAAAACACGACAAATTAGAAACTTCTGAAAGGTCGAACGTAATACACTACTTGAAACTCCAGTTTGGTAGGTAAAAATAAAATAAAATAATTAGTTTACTCTTTTTTAATTCAACGGATCATTAAAAAACGGGAGATTAAAATATTTAACATCTTGGTCGAGAATATGTGTTTTAATATGCTAAGTACAGTTAAACTCGACAAATTATTTTAACATCAATTTGTTTCGAGACGGGAGAAATGTTGTTTTTATTTTAAATATTTATAGTAAAAAAGAATAAAGCATAACAATATGATGGGTGTTGGAGGGATGTAGC
Organism: Cucurbita pepo subsp. pepo; assembly: GCF_002806865.2. Lineage (NCBI taxonomy): Eukaryota > Viridiplantae > Streptophyta > Magnoliopsida > Cucurbitales > Cucurbitaceae > Cucurbita > Cucurbita pepo. The sequence goes on from NW_019646958.1 coordinate 12,210, forward strand.
AAGGAGACAAAAAGGATAGGTGAAATTGCAAAGGAACTATTCATTAACGTTAGCCATTCATTGTGTGGTTCCTATGGGAATGAGAAAGGAAAATGCCTTTGGAAATTATCATTAATGGCAACCAAACCCATTTCAAGATTTTTTTTTTCCCTCTTAGTTTCAAAGGATTTTTTTTTCACATATGATTTCCATTTATTTTATGCCAAAAATATTGTGATTTTCTAACTTTTATATATATATATATATATATATATATATATTAAATACCTAATATTTACAAGTTTTTTAAACTTTCAAAAGTATTAATAATAAATTAAAATAAAACGTTTATGGTTGATACCAACAAAATTTTAAAAATAACATTAATAATTTAACTTTTCCACACAAAAAAATTTAAAAATAATTTTATCGTCAATATATGAACGGAAAACGTCTAATTACTTCTAAACATTTTTTAGTTGGATGCTATCGTTAATTTGGAAAGCCTAAAAGTTATATTAATTATTAATTATTCTGTCTACTAATGGAAGTATTTATTAAGTTTTTTTTAAAAATTAAAGATATATATATTTTTTATTTTAAAATAAAAGTTTGAGGTATTAATTAATTTTTTTTTTAAATCTTAACAGTATTTTAGTATTTTAATTTTTTTTAAAAGTTTTTTTTTAAAATAAATAACTAACTGTTTTATATATAAATCTACTAAGAAGATATTTTTTAATTTTATTTTCTTATTAATTTAGAAAAAAATATTAAATGATTTTTTATATTAAATATTTAGAGTTTGTATGATAGTGATTTAAAAGCTTATCTATTAACAGTTCTATGGGTTTGTTTTGGAGTTCTTTTTTTTTTCCTTCAAATAAATTTCTATATATAAAATAATTAAATTGATTTAAATTAAAGAGAAAATAAAATAAAATCTTCAAGAAGATCCCATAAAATTGGAATGCATAATGAGACTAAGGTTAGAAAAATGTTTTAAATTATGCTTGATGTCCAATTATATATTTGTTGATAATTGTTGGAAATTTTTTTACGTAATTAAAGAAATAAACGTGATTTTATATAAAAATAATAATATCACGAACACTTTTTAAAAAATAAAAAATAAAATCACAATGCCTATTTAAAAAAATTAATTAATAAATTGATATAAAATTAAATTTTATATTTGAAGGATCGGTTAATTTTGAAAAACATGTGGTAGTAAATTCTAAATTTTCCAAACAAAAAGAAACGAGTAATAAATTTACAAAACAGAGCACATTTACTTGGCTGTAAAATAATAGTTACAGTCATCAATATTCCTTCTAAATAACTACCAAAAACGGCTGGCACAGAATAAAGTAACTAATGGTTAATATAGAAATAACCCTCGCAAGTAATTGTTGAGCAAGTGAGTCTCACCCAAAGTAGAAAAGTCAACTAATCACCCTCTTGACCAACTCTGAAATCGGAACACGTGTATATTAACCGATTCCATTTATTTTTCCAATTATTAAACTTTAAAACGATATTTGTAATTAATATGTTTGAGCAAATTAATTATTTAATTAGTAAACACATATTTTCTTTTGTTACTCTTACCATTAAAATTAAATTTGAGTTTCCAATTTTGTCCCTTAATTTTGTTTATTGTTTATGATATTTAAATTAAAATAAATGATAATGAGTTCATTCAATATTATCTTCTTTAAACTTTTCGTTTCGAGTTTTTCCTTGAAGTTTTTAGGGTTTAGGGTGTGGGACCCTCTAATCCACGCCTTGAATCCACAACTTTTCAGGGTCCAACGTCCTCACTGACACTCGTCCCCTTCTCCAATCAATATGGGACCTCCCAATCCATCTCCCGTCGGGGCCCGGTGTCCTTGCTGACACTTTGCCTCATGTTCATTCTCCCCTTCGAAGCTCAGCCACTTCATTAGCATATCACCAATGTCTGGCTCTAATACAATTGTAACGATTCAAACCCACCGTTAAAAAATATTGTCTACTTTGGGCTTTCCTTTTGAGTTCCCCTAAGGGTTTTCCAAACGCATCTGCTAGAAAAAGATTTCTATATTCTTACAAAGAATGTTTCGTCTCATCCTCAACCGATACGGAATTTCACGTAAATGTAATGTAATTTTAAACTACAGTTTAATATTTTTGAAATTATTCTCATTCGGATGTATTATTGGTTCATTTATATATTATTTCACGTCACATTCAGTAATTCTTTTAAAAAGATCTATTAAACACTAAATAAATATTTAGACATCTTTTACTTGTTACAAATTTGCACTTTGTACCCTAGAAAGTTTCTTTCTCTCTCTCTCTCTACACTTTCTCTCTCCAATGTGGGTTGATGACGTGGCGGAGGTACATTGACTCCATGCTACGGCCATTGGTGGTTGTTTAAAGACCCCCCCCCCCCCCCC
>NW_019646959.1:0-8081 GCF_002806865.2 Cucurbita pepo subsp. pepo
ATCCGAATCTTACTCCCCTTGTAGTGATTCCTTATCTTATCGTTGATGTCTCTTGGTTCATATCACCTGTGATTGTTGCATTTAACCCGAATAGTGGGGTCTCTTACTGAGTATTTTTTNGATGTCTCTTGGTTCATATCACCTATGATTGTTGCATTTAACCCGAATAGTGGGGTCTCTTACTGAGTATTTTTTGAAATACTCAAGCCATGTGCTACTATATTTTTCAAGTTAAGGCAAGACATTCTTGTACGGCTGACGACGACATCACAATTCGAGACCATGACACATGCATAGGATAGTGGTATTTATTTTAGACTTAGGCTAGAATAGGATGTCTTTTGTTGTGTCGTTTCAAAAATGTTTTTGAAACATGTAAGTCCATAGTTGTGTTTTAAGATAAAGGTTATGTTTTATGGAATTTTAACGAAGTCTTCCACAGTCANTGTAAGTCCATAGTAGTGTTTTAAGATAAAGGTTATGTTTTATAGAATTTTAACGAAGTCTTCCACATTCAATGTTTATAGTAGGTATAAAGTAGCGACCTTAAATTAAGTGAAAAATTTTGGGTAGTTACAAAGTGATTGGCATAGGTGGAAAGAGACAAATTTGCTTCTATCCTCCGATTGCATTTTGAAGCCTTCTTCCAACATTCTTTAATGGTGGATGAATTGGTTAAATACGTTTGAGACACTTCCAACACTTGATTTCTTCATCAAAGTTGTGGTCGATCATTTTTAGAATGTGCAGGGTCGATCCTTTTTAGAATGTGCAGGGACAATTTTGAAGGAAAATGGTTCTCTATTACTCTCAAATTTAGAGGAAATTTGAGAGGAAATTTGAGAGGAAAAGACCTAAAATCNATTTTTAGAATGTGCAGGGTCGATCCTTTTTAGAATGTGCAGGGACAATTTTGAAGAAAAATGGTTCTCTATTACTCTCAAATTTAGAGGAAATTTGAGAGGAAAAGACCTAAAATCTAAACTCTTTTAATTTTGGAGGCTTGCCAACTCTTGTTCTTCCTCCAAATGTGTAACGACCCGAAAATTTCTACTTAATTTAAGGTTGCTACAGTTGGTATCAGAGCTCTAGGTTATATATCTTGTAGACTAGCCTATGATGTAGGCTTGGCATGTTCCATGGTCCCACCGTCGGTGCCCCGTCTCCGTCAAGAATGTCTTGCGTAAGATAAGAAAATGAAATTTCGTTGATTGTGTATGTTGTTATTGCTTGGTCGTTATAAAATATAACTCATAATTGGACTTTTACTTTATTGATTGTATTATAATTTACTGCATTCATGTTAGCTTAATTCTATATTTATTTTAATTTAGAATACGTTATGTTTTACCTTGCATGGAATGTGAATGTAAATTGTTGTATTGATGATGTTTAGATTTACTGAGATTGTTGCTAGCTTTAATTTTAGTAAGCTACTAAATGTTAGTGCATGCGTGAAAATGATTTTGCTAAGCAAGATCATATGTTTTAGTTAGACGTCTTGAACATAGATAAACTACACAGTCTTATGACCATAGAAATGGGAGGAATGTACCAATGTAAACTGAAGAGTAAGCAGTGTCAGATGAAATAAAATGACCTAAGAAAAGCTTGATAGACGTCAATATCTTATAGTACACTATAGATACTAAAAGTGGTAGTGCGTGAAATTTTTTTTTATAACTTTGAAGTATGTAAAAATGAAATTAAAAGTATCAGTAAAAAAAAAAAAAAAAAATTGAGTTAAGACCATAAAAGTTTAAAACATGTATACTTAAATTGATTGGTGAATGACATAAGTGCCTTTAATGGAAGCTGAGCTTTGGAAGTATTGAGATATAGAAAACTTTCCTGCCTTAATAATACAACCAATTAGAGAAGTTGTGAGGTGATTTAAAAGTATCGAGCCACAGTTTGGACGAGGCATTACGATCATAGTCAAAATTTTAGAGGTGTATGGAGAGGGAATACGGTATGAGATTGTCAAAGGTACCTTAAATTTAAGAAACCATGATTTAAAATGAACTTGGGTGGGGGATACACGAGGATTAGAGTGGGACATTGTCTCTAAATCAACTAGAAGTTTTGTGGTAATTCTTCTTAGGGTACACGAATGCACTCAAGAAGCTCAACATAAACAAATTGTTGTAGGAAATTACCGAACAATTTTTCCTAGCAATGTCAACCTAGTTAAAAGGTATTACTATAGTTAAAGTTTCAAGACTATCATTTTAAGTTTGATTTTCAAGTATCCCAAGTTTTATGGCATCTGAGGATATCCACCATGCTTATACAATACCAATTTTTATAAGAGAATTTTGTTAAGCCCATTCTTGGTATTACAAAGGCATTGAAAGGGTTGTGATGTCTTTCCATTATGGTTATAGGAACATTAGTTTTGGATTGTAGTAGATAAGGTATACCAAGAGAAAAGCCTATTTGACAATGTTTCCTATGGAAGTTACCAAATCCTCAAACTCTAGCTTGACCACAAATCAAATACAGGAAGTCGTTCCTAGATCCATGTGATTTACTAGTGCATTCTATTTGCATTGGAACAGGGTGGAGTTCTTAACTAGTTTCATGTCATGATTTTGACTCCAAAAATTTACTAGAATTGGGGTAGGTAGCCAAGAGAGTAGAAGTATTACCAATTTCTTGATTTTGTATGGGAAAATAGGCAAATTTGTATATGGAATTCATCTACAAAGATGAGACATTAATGATGAACCAAATCAAGTGGACACCAACAATAATGAGGAAAGGAAAATAATTCTTTCTTTCTTTTTAATTATTAAAAATAAAGAGAACGAACAATTTTAATTGGAAACATTCCTCTAATGAATTCCCAGGGAACTCCTACAGTAAATGGACTATACAGAATTGTGATCAGTCAAATATTGCAAAGCCCCGGTATCTATTACCAGTTAGAATTGGACTGTAACGAAATTTTGGTCTACACCAGCACCATAATATCTTATTGGGGAGGAAGATTAAAATTAGAGATAGATCGAGAAGCAAAGATATGAGCGTGTGTGAGTAGGAAACTGAAAATATCTATCCTAGTTCTACCATCAGCTATGGTTTCAAATCTCAAGAGAAATTCTCGAGAATGTTTCTAACCTAGAATTTTTCTTTGTATTTCTTTAATGATAGGGAGAGAAAAAAAAAAAAATTGGTTCAAAAGAAAATGCCATTTTGGATATTTAAAAATGAGATTTTTAGAATGTATGGACAGAAAGGTCAATGAGTGAACCTTTAGCTAGATTTAGAGAATTTGATTTGGAGAACAATGTAAAGTAGAAACTAAAACTAGTAAAACTATTAGATTGAAAAAAAAAAAGTGAGAAACTATTCCGATTGAGTAAGTTTGTCAACCTTCTTGTATACGTGAACATTTATTTCAATGAAGTGCCTGAGCCACAAACCTTAGNCGATTGAGTAAGTTTGTCAACCTTCTTGTATACGTGAACATTTATTTCAATGAAGTGCCTGAGCCACAAACCTTAGATGAATTATGTTGTCCATGAAATTTTAAAAGAAGACTCAATATGGCATGATAAAGTTATGTACGAAATTTGGTAACCATTAGGTTATGATAATGGGCTAAACCAAATGTAGGTGTAAAATGACTAAAATACCCTATAATTACGTACCACTAGTTTACGACCAAAGTGACCTCTAAATGACATGAAATTTGATGAGGAGCCTTATGACATGGTGTAAAGGGATTACACAAAGTTACAAGGCCATTGGAATATGTTGAAGAATTAAACCAAGATTTGGGGGTAAATGACCAAAAGACCCTTTTGGAGTATGAATTAAGATTTAAAATACCTAACTATGTGACAAAAACCTTACAAGGAATCAAAAATTTTATGAATACAAAGTGATAGGCTTATGAAAGTTTTATGCATGCAAATAAATGTTTATGACTCATACGGATTAGGGTATACTTGTTAAGAATTTTTACTTAGTGGTACTTGAAGACTTGACAAAGAACTCTTAGAATAGGGACTCGAGTTATTCCAAGATTAAAGCACTTTCGGACGAAAGTTTCTTCTAGAGGGATATAATGTAATAGCCCAAAAATAAATAAAGAAATAAACAAATAAAAAAAATAGTTAAAATAATAATAATAATAATAATAAATTAATTAATTAATTAAAATTAAAAAAAAAAAAAAATTTCCCACCTCTCTCCACTAACGTCTCTCATCCCTTTTCACAATTATCTCTCCTCGAGCCATCTTACGCCAACTGTACAAAAAAAAAGAAAGAAATAGAAAAACAAGCATTGGCAGATTTGAGAAGTTAAATGGCTTTCAACGGATTGGAGATTTAGAGTTTGTCAGTTATTACGGTAAAATCCTATCTCAGATTTCCTTTTCCTTTACGGTTATCCTTTTCCTTTACGGTTATGGTTATAAGAAATTAATTTAGTTATGGTTATAAGAAATTAATTTAGGATCAAATCTTCTTTCCTATCTTACCGTAATAATCAGATCCCATATAGAATTATTAGATTTTTTATAGCATTTTAGTTATACGAAATAAGGTTATAAGGTTAGATTCAATAAAATTTGTTAGATTCAATAAAATTTTAGGTGGCATATCTATAAAATTGGCTAGTAATATTTGTTTACACAATTTCTTCTTTCCTATCTTACCGTAATAATCAGATCCCATATAGAATTATTAGATTTTTTATAGCATTTTAGTTATAAGAAATAAGGTTATAAGGTTAGATTCAATAAAATTTGTTAGATTCAATAAAATTTTAGGTGGCAGATCTATAAAATTGGCGAGTAATATTTGTTTACACAATTGAAAAACCTATTTACAAAATGAAAAAAAAAAGGAAGGAGAGAGGGAGGGAGATTGAGGAAAGATTTGTTAAACAGTATTTAACAATAAAAATAAAAGGAAATATGAGAGTTTTTAAAAGGAAATATCAGAGGGCAGTGAGCTCCTTTAGCTCCTTTAAATTTTGTCTAACAGAAAGAACATAATTTCTATGAGAGGGCAGTGAGCTTCTTTAAATTTTTTTCAACAGAAAAAATCATAATTTTAAGATGGCCAATGTAAATTAGGGAAATAATTTTATAGAGTTCAAACTTGAAATTGATGTCATGAGCTCATATCGGTTGACTCGGATTTCAAATGACGGAATCGAACTTTCATTAAAGATATATTTGTGACAATGACTTAAGCGAGCCAGGTAAGTGACTTTACTATCGGCATGATTATATTTGATGTTGACACGTGCCCTGTGGTTCTGCACGTGTCATATATATTGATATGTGTGAATTGTTTGTGGATCGATATGCTTCCTATATGTTATGTTATGTTATAATATGTGGATTGTATGATAATAATTATGGTACGATGTGCTCTAGGAGATGTTTGAGATAGGATACGAGAAGGATGCACAAAACGAAATGTAACGATAGGAGTAAGATACGTTCATGAAACGTTAAGGTTAGGTTACATACCGGAGTGCTATGGATAGGAGAGATTGATGAAAGAATACGGTTAGGTTATGGGTAGAAAGGGATAGGTTTGTGATAGATTGATAGAACGATGGCGTTAGGATACGTTCTGGTGATGATATGACTAAGGTACGTTACGTAATGATATGTCTGTGATAGGTATAAGAACGTTAAGGCTATGGTAAGTTAGAGAACGATATGACTATGAAGTGTTTACGTTATGACTTGTTTATGATATGATACATTGTATGCTAGATTATTGTGCTTAAGTACGAAATCATGTGAACGTGAATGTATGTTATTTATGCTGCTTAGTTGATGTGATATGAATGCATGTGACGATGTGTGGCCCTTGTACGATTATGGCTTGTTGTATGAGTATTGGAATGTAACTGAATGAATTGTATGACATGAAATACGGTAAATTGCATGATACATAACCCCGCTAGGAATATGTATGATATGTAACGAAATGAGAATGAGAATGACATGTAAGCATGAAAACGTGACACGGGGTTATGTTCATTAAATGATGACTGTAGGACTAGTGGGACCTCATGCATATTGTGTGATCATGCATTTGGGGGGATACCCCTATCCCATCACGAGGGTACGGACGCGTACATCCAAATGGCAGGACAACGATCGTTATGCCCTGCATAGCGCTGCCGTGACGGTTTTAGTTTTAACGGGTCCCGGTGGGCCCCCAGAGCATGCCCACCGGCTAGGGACAGTGGCCCAGCGGTGTGCGAACTAGCTGGTGAGCCCATACTCGCACGTATGGGCTGCGTGTAGAGTATATGGTACACGTCCACGACTACCTGTTAGGATTACATCGTAGGAAAAACGAAACGAAACGAAACAAAATGAAACGAAATGAAACGAAATGAAACGAAACGAAACGAAAGATAGGTCCCATCATTTCATTGCATGTGATTGTTGCATTTAACCCCAATAGTGGGGTCACTTACTGAGTATTTCTTTAAATACTCAAGCCATGTGCTACTACATTTTTCAGGTTAAGGCAAGGCATCCCTGTACGGTTGACGACGGCATCGCAACTCGAGATCATGGCACATGCATAGGATAGTGGCATTTATTTTCTTAGACTTAGAATAGAATAGGATGTTTTAAACTTAAACACTTATTTATTTTATTTCGAGTTTTTTGTTGTGTCGTTTTAAAGATGTTTTCGAAACACCTAAGTCCATGGCTGTGTTTTAAGTTAAAGGTTATGTTTTATGGATGGTACGTATATAGTAGCGACCTTAAATTAAGTAGAAAATTTCGGGTCGTTACAAAATGATTCCCTGTACTTCATGATTTATAGAGTGAGATTGAACAAATTTTGAGACGTCTAGAACGGCCATGAATTCGAAATCTAAAATTTTTAGAATTCTCGCCGAAAAAGTTTATCCATTCGGGGGGTTGCCGACTTCATTTTCAAATGTTATCAGTTGGATGTGATGAGTTGTGAGTTTACTAAATCATATCCAAATGTCGGAAAGATCCAACAAATAACTTTTGAGATGGAGATTTGTTGGACTTAATGTAGCCTATCAATTTCGAAGAAAAATTTGGGTAGATTTTCTCACCAATGACATTTTGGTAATTAATTCAAAATTTATGGGTATTTTGGTTTGCCATCTCTTAGTCCTTCGCTTGGATCTTTTAAACCATATTTGAGATATTAACTTACTCGAGTATTTTAACCTTATTTGGGAGTCATAGAGTATACCATAGGAGGTGTTGAGAGATAGGCATATGGCTTTACGCCTGCAAAACATTGATTCTATCAATGAGGAAGCACCCGTACTGGGCCAAAAAAACACATTGAAGGATTGGAGTCATGACGTGTCACAACCCAAAATTTGAATCTCGAAATCAAGGACTGGACTAACAGACTATGTAATGAAATCGTGTAAAAGCAAATAGAGAAGATGAGATTACAAAAACTTTAGCAATTATGTAGAAGGTTTGAAATCCGAAACAACGTGTTCAAGTATGAAAAGTATGTAAACGGTTTACAAAACAAAAATATGCACAGACTCCTAGACGCCCCAGGACACTCCTCTGTGGCATTAAGATTTAGTATGCATTCCCGCCTCGATCCATGGCATCACTCACCTGAAAAAAAAAAAAAAAAGTGGAAAGGAATGAGTATAAAAATACTCAGTAAGTAACCTACTTGTGTGCTCTTTTCGCATCCTTATCTTGGTAGGTATCCACGGAATTTCTCGGGTTTCTAAGGAGAGTGATCTAAGCTGCAACTCTCTTTTCTGTATCTTAGGAGGCTTGCCCATCTTAAGCAGTGAAATGAATAGTGTCTTGAGGTGAGGCGCGACCTCATAAGTAAATCTGAGGGGATCATATGGCTGGATCTGAATACGTGACTCTCTCTAAACATCATCCGTGGAGGTTAGCTGACGACCCTCACATGGGACCATACATCCACTAAATTCGGGGTGCGACCCCCTGTGTCGGTCAGCTACTGAGTCATCCTATGTGACTCCACGTCCCCCACTCAGGGACGGGGTTCTACGGCTCAGGAGTCCTATTAGAAGACCCCTTACCTATCACCACTAGGTCT
>NW_019646959.1:13681-14565 GCF_002806865.2 Cucurbita pepo subsp. pepo
CATTCTCCGTAAATTGAGTTTTAACAAGTCTTCTTGTTATAAGTGCCAAATGAAATCCATCTTCCAGTTCCTCCTCATTCTTCTGGACTTCATCAACTAGATCATTGATCTCCCCTCCATTTTCCTCGTCTTGGTTCATGATTGTACAAACAGTAGTGAAATATATTTAGGACCTCAGACACTCAACTCACTGATTTTACACTCAGGGACACTCGTGTTTATACACACAAAGGTAGGCTGTTTGGAAAAGTGACTCGTGTTTATTTATTTTATTTCGGGTCTTTTGTTGTGTCGTTTTAAAGATGTTTTCAAAACACGTAAGTCCATAGCTGTGTTTTAAGTTAAAGGTTATGTTTTATGGAATTTAAATGAAGTCTTCCGCATTCAATGTTTATGGTACGTATACACTAGCGAACTTATATTAAGTGGAAAATTTTGTGTCGTTACAAAATCACTCTCACTTTATAATGTCGTTTACTGTTGAGACTAATTTTCTTTTCATTCGATGACCTAGGTAACTTGATTTTAATCCTGAGCTAACCACGAACTTCTGTTTATTCGGAATTATCCTTAGATTTGCATGGGTGAGAGTTGCTCGAGTTCACCAACTTAATAGGCCTCCCATTTCAGGGATAAGACTGAGTGAATGGCTGGGGATGTGGGGGATCAACGGGTTCCTGATCAGGACTCGGTTGCTTGATAGCCATTTTAGGATGGGAAACGGGAGAGCCACGTCGTAACTGACCATTTAGCTGGATGGGATAGCGCTGCCGTGACAGTTCTAGTTTTAACGGGTCGCGACATAAGGGGCTCCCAGAGTCTGCCCACCGGATAAGGACAGTAGCCCAGCGGTGTGCGAACTAGCTGATGAGCCCATACTCGCA
>NW_019646960.1:0-2603 GCF_002806865.2 Cucurbita pepo subsp. pepo
AAAGATTCTTGGTCAATTCTATTCAACTAAGGTAGGAAAAGTGTAGATTTAGAGAATGTTGTGACTATAAAAATAATTTTAGTGAAGATAATCATTCAATTTTCATGTGCTTTAGATACTACTTCTATGGGCAATCAAATCTTTTCTCGAAAACTATAATGATATGATATAGTCTATTTTAAATATTAATGATTGTGACGTTGGTTTTAGTTTTATCCATAAGGTATCTACTAGAGCTCGAAATATCTAGTGGTAGGGAACCCACCCTTAGAGAAGTTGGCTCGCTAGAGCAAGTCCACATTGATGGGAAGCCACAAGTGCCCATGGTCACGTTTTGTGAGATCCCACATCAGCTAGGGGGAGGTCGAATATTTTTTATAAGGGTGTGAAAACCTCTCCCTAGCATATGCGTTTTAAAAACCTTGAGGGAAAGCATAAAAGGGAAAGCCTGAAGAGTACAATATCTACTAGTGCTGGTCTTTTGGTCAATACAAATGGTATCAAAGCCAGACATCGAACGATGTGCTAGCAAGGAGGTTGAGCCTCGAAGGGGGTGGACACGAGGCAGTGTACCAGCTAAGGACGTTGGGCTTTGGAGGGAGGTGGATTGGGGGATCCCACATCAATTGGATAAGGAAACGATTGTCAACGAGGACGTTGGGCCCCGAAGGGGGGTGGATTGTGAAATCCCATATCGCTTGGGAAGGAAAACGAAACATTCTTTTATAAAGGTGTGAAAACCTCTCCCTAACTGACAGAGTTGTAAAAAAACTTTGGGGAAGCTCAAAAGGGAAAGTCCATACAAAGGACAATATCTACTAGCGGTGGGCTTTGAGTCGTTACAAATAGTATCAGAGCCAGACATTGCACGATGTGCCTACAAGGAGGCTGAGTCCCGAAGGGAAGTGGATACGAGGCGATATGCCAGTAAGGACGTTGGGCCCCAAAGGGGAGTGGATTGGGGGATCCCACACCAATTGGATAACGGAACGAGTGTTAGCAAGGACGTTGAGTCTCGAAAGGGGTGGATCGTGAGATCCCACATCAGTTAGGAAGAAAGACGAAACATTCTTTATAAAGGTGTGGAAACCTCTTTTGCATAGAAACATCGTTATCAAAATTGCATGTAGAAACTTTTGGTAAGGTACTCTATTTTTCAACTCTATTTTCCAATACTACAAGCTCTTTAGAATTTTTGGAGACATCATCAGTTGGATGACCCAACTCAGTATTCAATAAAAAGGGCCTGAACAAGTTGGTAATTGTCACTCCCACTATTATTCAACCCTTGTTTCTTTTTAGGCCTGCCTCTAGGCTTATGAGGCACCGACTACTAAGTTGTTCTACGTCTTATTGATTGAGATGATAAGTGTGATGAAGCATATTTTTATTGATAGTATGTATGTTACATATAAAAATGTTACATATCGTGTGTTTCGAACCCAAATCTTTTTTAATGTTTTTTTTTTTTAGATAATGACAAGGACATATTGATATGAACCAAGAGACATCAATCATACAATATACTTCAATGAAGATGTGAAGAAGATACTGTTGAAATTATCAAAAGACATTTCAATTCATGTCACATTGAACAAAATGAAGTTTCATGTTATAAATTTTGGATAGATTACAATTTAGAGTAAATTAGAGTTATTGTATTTCATTAATATATTTTAAGACTTTTTATTTACTTTACGTTACAATTACATAAGGGTTAATTATGGTCATTAAGTATGAATGTTACAACTCTTTAATGCCTTTAATTGTTTCATTTTGAGGCTATATAAAGCCATGTAGGTTGTATTTGTAAAGAGACTTGGAAAATACAGTAAAAGAAGCATTTATGCTTTTTTTAGCCAATGGCTAAGTTTGTTTGCAATTTTATGTAGTTTTGTGGAGTGATTCGAATCTCAAACAAGTGTTCTTGCGTTGAGATATTTGATCAACAAGAATCATCAAGCTAGACATGATCAATCTTACTTGTGAAGTGATTCGAATCTCAAACAATGTTCTTGCCTTGAGATATTCGATCAACAAGGTAATTCAAATCTTACTCCCCTTGTAGTGATTCCTTATCTTATCACATATGAAACAAATAATGGTCATACGCTAATCGAGTAATATGGTCTATGTCTATATTTGCAAAAAAAAATATATATATATCATTAGAGTTAAATATCTCTATTTTAATAATGCCCCCAGTTATCATAGTTGTTGGTATAAATAATGACATTCAATTCTTTTAAGTATTTCTATCTTTAGATCTCTCTCATTTAGATATGGTCTCGGTTCATTCATATATCTATCTTCGGCATAGGTAGCGACTTTCAATTATTTTAAGTATTTCTTAGTTATCCTATCCTTCAGATCCCTCTCATTCAGACATGATATCGATTCATTCATGTATCCCTCTTTTACTCAGATGTCGCATTTGTTTAAACAATACCCCTTACTCGAGTTTTACAATATGTTTCTTCCTTCTATATATTCTTGTTGGATGATGGAAGTCCCACATCGGCTAATTTAGGGAATGATCGTGAGTTTATAAGTGAGGAATACTAACTCCATTGGTTTGAGGCCTTTTGGGGAAGCCCAAAGCA
>NW_019646960.1:8634-14535 GCF_002806865.2 Cucurbita pepo subsp. pepo
CCCATCTTTGAATTTTATACGAATGATGGAACTTTGTGGGTCGTATTGCACTAATTCGGTCTAAGCTTCTTTTTTTAGTTCAACAACCATACGTGGTTTGATCAAGAATATATACCTTTTTGTATTTGTAAAATCATTAAGGAATATATAATACTCGATTATTGTTGTCTCTCTAAGAATGGTTGCATGTTCTAAGGTGATTGTTAACATTTATGTACATATGCTAGTTCATACCAATCTGGGTGTCACTCATGGGATAGAGATGAAGTAATTGCTATCTATATCGGTGCTTTCCAGGTTGTATGGGCTTTGGGTTTCTTGTCCTTCGCTTCCTCTTTTCATGTTTTTATAGAAACGGAAAGCACCAATCAATTTGTACTATTGCACAAAAGTTCTTTCAACGAATCAAGTTCCACAATTTGTTCTTGTACCCTAAGTTATTTGTTCTCATGGTCTCCTCAAAGTTTTGTTTTTAAAACGCATCGGCTAAGGAGAGATTCCTACACCTTTATAAAGGGTGTTTCGTTCTCCTTCTCAACTAATGTGAGATCTTACAATTCACCCTTTTTAATGGTCGAGCGTTCTCGCTGGCACTCGTTCCTTTCTTCAATTGATGTGGGACCCCTACCAAATCTATCCCTTCGGGGCCTAACGCTCTTACTGGCACACCGCCTCGTGTCTATCCCTTCAGGGAACAGCCTCCTCACTGGCACATCGCCCGGTGTCTGGCTTTGATACCATTTGTAACAACCCAAGCCCACCGAGATATTGTCTTCTTTGGATTTTCTATTTCGGGCTTCCCCTCGAGGTTTTTAAAACACGTCTGCTAGGGAAAGATTTTCACACCCTTGGGTGTTTCGTTCTCCTCCCCAACCAATCTGAGATCCCAATTTCCACTCCCCGTAATGGCCCAGCGTTCTCGCTAGCACTCGTTCCTTTCTCCAATTGATGTGGGACCCTACCAAATCCACCCCCTTCGGGGCCCAACGTCCTTACTGGCACACCACCTCGTGTCTGTCCTCTTCTGGAAACAGCCTCCTCGCTAGCACATCGCCCGGTGTCTAGCTCTGATACCATTTGTAACGACCCAAGCCCACCGCTAGCAGATATTGTCTTCTTTGAGTTTTTCCTTTCGAGCTTCCCCTCAAGGTTTTTAAAATGCGTCTGCTAGGAAGAGATTTTCACACGCTTATAAGTGTGTTTCATTCTCTTCCCCAACCAAGTGAGATCTCACACTCCACCCCCCTTAATGGCTCAGCGTTCTTGCTGGCACTCGTTCCTTCCTCCAATCGATGTGGGACCCCTACCAAATCCACCCCCCTTCGGGGCCCAACATCCTTACTGGCACACCGCCTCGTGTCTACCCCCTTCGGGAAACAACCTCCTCGCTAGCACATCGTCTGTTGTCTAGCTCTGATACCATTTGTAACGACTCAAGCCTACCGCTAGCAGATATTGTCTTCTTTGGATTTTCCTTTTCGGGATTCCCCTCAAGGTTTTTAAAACGCGTCTGCTAGGGAGAAGTTTCCACACCTTTGTAAAAGATGTTTTATTCTCCTCCCCAATGGTCTACCAAATTTGTTCTTAGAATCAATAAATGGAGGAGGTAGCTTTCATGTTCTTGTTGACTTGCCTTTCAAGGACACAATAGTGTCGGGCCCAGGGACAATTCCAGTGTATGGTCAAGCCTCGAGCCACAAAAGTTTTAAAAAATGTAAGCGAGGAAAATCCCGCAAAAAATTGTTGAAAGTAAGTAGTGTGAAAGTTAATTGCATTGAAAAACTTGTAGGCAAAAGAGATTGCAATATTTGGTCAGGAGAGGTTTGATGACTATTTGATCCCCTGTAGTACATTTTGAGACCATTCACGTCTAACAGACTTATACATGATTTCGCCCAATAGTCATACAACAGGAATAAGCTCAATAAAATAATACAACATGGAAGTAAGTAAAATGGTTTAACGTGTCATGGGCATGTAGTCATTGACAACACGTCCTGGATGAGAATAACCATGGCAACAAACGTCCCCATTTTCAACCATGGCAACAAACGTCCCCATTTTCAACCATGCATTGGCAACACATAAATGACCGGAGAAAAAGAAAAAGCTTCCCTTTGTTGAGTATTGGTGACGAGACATCGTACTTAAATGAGATAAGTCTCATGTCCTTGTTTTATAGGCATCTTTAATTATCAAACGTTGAATATTCCATTTTCGAACCTCAAAATAAAATTATTGTCTATTTACAAAGAGATTTATATCATGGATAAGCATACTCTTAATTTTTTTAAAAAATAATAATAATAATAATAAAAACTATTTAAAAAAAATGAAATCGATCATTCTTTTAATACGAGTCTTTGCTAATAAATTAATGGTTAATTCGGGTCAACTAAACTAGATTAGATGATCAAACACGTTACAAATTATTAAGCTCGCACCAACTTTATATTAGTTGATTCTTCGTTTTTTTTTTTTCTTTCTTTTTTGACTAAATATTGGTGTGCTATCCCGAATCTTCTAATTTAAGTTTTAACTTTATCTCTTTGTTTGAATTATTGCGCTTAAAAACTACGTAAATTAATATTTCATTGTCACAATCCACCTCCTTTACGGCCCAACATTCTCGTTGACACTCGTTCTCATCTCCAACCGATATGAGATTTTACAATCCACTCCCTTCAGGGTCCAACATCCTCGCTGACACTAATTCCCCTCTCCAATTGATGTACGATCTCACAATCTACTCCTTCGGGAACTAGCATCCTTATTCGCACACCGCCCGATGTCCACCCCACTTCGAGGCTCAGCGTTCTTGCTGGCACACAACCTAGTGTCTATCTTCTTTAAGGCTTAATGATATGAACCAAGAGACATCAATCATACAATATACTTCAATGAAGATGTGAAGAAAATATTGTTGAAATTATCAAAAGATATATTTCAATTCATACCACATTGAAAAAGAATGAAGTTCCATGTTATAAATTTTGTAATATGAATGTTACAACTCTTGGAATGCTTTTAATAGTTTCATTTTAAGGCTATATGAAGCGATGTATGTTGTAGTTGTAAGTAGACTTGGAAAATACAGTAAAANAAGGCTATATGAAGCGATGTATGTTGTAGTTGTAAGTAGACTTGGAAAATACAGTAAAAGAAGCATTTGTGCTTTTCTTTAGCCAATTGCTAAGTTTCTTTGCAATTCTACGTAGTTTAGGTTGCATGTAGAATCATTCAAGCTAGACATGATCGATCTTGCTTGTGGAGTGATTCGAATCTCAAACAGTTAAGGATATTTAGTAATAAATTATAGTTTACCATATATATTATATTTGATATTTTATTATAAGGCAAATATTAGATATTTGCCTTATTAGCATAGGTATCTTTCCATTTATTGTTATTTCCATTTATTATTATTTTCATATCCTTGTAATTTATTTGATTATAAATAAGATAAGTTTCGCACCATTTAGGTGTGGTGGATTAATCAAACATTCACATGGTATCAGAGCCCTTTCGGTTTAACAACCCCGATCCCTTATTTTCAATGGCTTTTGAAATCTTCTACTGTTCTTCTCTACCACCACTGCTGGCTTTGACGCCGCAGGGGCAGTCGTCATGGCTGCCACATGCAGAGCCGATTGATTACTCTTCGACTCCACCCTTTTGACCTCCAAATCATCCTTCGCCATACTCTGTATATACAACCTCACATTTTCCAAACATAGTCTCTTACATTTTCTTCCCAATTTTCCCTTTATCCTCCATCCTTCACAGAAACTCTAATCTTAGGATCTTCATCAGCATTCCTCTTCGAAAATATACAGAATCTCGATAAGCCTATCGACCTTTTGAAGAGATTTACCTTTGGAATCTAGGCGCCGCACTGGCATCTTCGCCAACCAAGTTGCCGCCGCCCTTCTCGCCAAAATTGGCTCCTTCGCCCCAATATGGCGACTCTTCCGACTTCAACATTGTCTTTGTCCCTTGCTCTAGGTTTCCCCTTGTACTTCTTGGGGTTAGACATATTCTCACCAGAGCCAAGGCAGCATCGTCGCTAAGCGACAATCCCTCTTCATGGGTTAGACATATTCTGGCTGAAGCCAAGGCAGCATCGCCGCTGAGTGGCGATCCCTCTGCAATTTTCGATGGCCAAGAAAGTGTTTCTCTACGCCTCCTCTGAATCAGGTTGTTGACATCTTCACGAAAAGTGTTTCTCAACCTCTTTGAATTTTTCAGATCCAAGCTTCACGTTCGTTCAAATCCGACGCTCAGCTTGCGGTGGGGTGTTAAGGATATTTAGTAATAAATTATAGTTTACCATATATATTATATTTGATATTTTATTATAAGGCAAATATTAGATATTTGCCTTATTACCATAGGTATCTTTCCATTTATTGTTATTTCCATTTATTACTATTTCCATATCCTTGTAATTTATTTGATTATAAATAAGATAACTTTCACACCATTTAGGTGTGGTGGATTAATCAAACATTCACANTTCAAGTCGAAACATCTAATTAGGTTAAATATCATGATCATGAGTTCATATAATCGAAGTATAACATTATTATTTATATCTCAAAGCAAAACGATCGAGATCAAATAACTACACTACCAACAAAATTTCATCTATAGAGATGTTCAAAATATCTGATGACTCTTTTTCCCTCTGGGGTAAGAAAATCATGATCGGGATAGCGGACCCAAAGCTATGGAACTTGGGTGTGGGTCTTTGGTCGAAATGGAATGGCCTTATCTTTTATTTTTTCTTTTTCGTTAATGGGTTAAGGGCGGGGGTTCCGTTATAAATTAAATATAGTATACCCAACCCGAATCAACATATTTTTTTTATATACATTATTTTTGTTTACCCTACATACAAATTTATTTATTTTATTGATTATTTATGGTTTGATTCATTATTTAATAAAGGTTGTTTTGATTGAAAAATTTTATAGTGTCTAAGAAATGTCTCAACTCGACCCAACTCAATTCACGAACACCCCTATCATTGAAGCAACACGAGCATAGCTCAACTATTAAGACATTTACTCATTTTCTTAATATTGGAAGTTCAAATCTCTACGTCATATATGTTGTACCGAACAAACTATACAAAATCCCGTGACATGAATTTTGTTTATTCGTTTAACGAAGTGGACTATTTCCCCTTCTCAAAATACACACATGAACCATAACTTAACATAGTTTGGAAAGACGACATATAAGTAAGTAGTTTTAACAAAGAGTGTATTTACGACCTTTGGTATATTTAATAAGCTTATTCATCTCGTCCATGCTGATGAAACCATCACCGTTCGTATCCGCAGCACGTAGGGCTTCTTTGACTCTAAAGGAGCTAAAGCGCGAGCCAAGATAGTTGAAGGCTTGCTTCAACTCCTCCTTCGATAGCTTCCCATCACCGTCTCGGTCGTGGCTTTTGAAAATGGCGGCTAGTTGCTCCTCCGTGAATGGAACCAAAACTCGTTTGTAATTTGTACTTTTGGCATTCCCCATGGAAGATGTCAAAGACGACGAGCAAAGGGAAAGGAGATTTTTGTTCGGGTTGATAGCAATCGTATGGGTTGTGTGGCGTTTTATATCGAGGGAAACCTTCTCACATCTTTGAATTTTAAACGAATTTTGTGTTACATATCCATTTGTTTGTCTAGTTGTTTCTCACTAATTTGGTCAAAAAGCATGTAACAAGAATCAAAATGGTAAGAAAACGACTAACAACAAAAATATTTGATAAACAAATCACTTCGAATGAGAATCATACGTTTCGTGTTGTTTGCTACAAATTATCTGGAATCCATAACTCGTTTTGTCCTCAGCTCATAGAGCAACACATGTCCTTCCAGCATATTTTGTTTTTATGTA